>NW_026861225.1:0-137272 GCF_026571515.1 Ruditapes philippinarum | reverse complement strand
TTAAATGGTTTATAATGTTATCATCGAGAATGAATAAGACTATGAAAATGCACAGAGAGACATAATTGACCATTATTACCAGATGATACGAGATTCAAGAATAAAATCATGTTACTGAGGCAGATAACATAAAATGGTGTTTCATATCCTGAAATTAAGTTCAACGTTTTATAGAAAGTGAACAAATTGAATAAAACAAAATAATGAAATGCTTGTATAATAGTATATCAACTTTTTGCAAGATTTGAATTCACGCGTAATTGGCTTTACCCCCCAGGAATGAACTATCAAATTTTCACATTGAAATTAAGATGAATTATTCAATAATACATTTACAAACATGTATTAATATTTTCAGTAAGTAATGTGTCAAAGAATTTATAGTTATTGTTTATAGTAGAACTGTTGAAATAACTTAAATGAGCTCTTAAAATGTTCATATTATCATTTAGCAACCTTTCCTGATATTGACCTGGAACATTCCCTTAAAACGTGAAACAAAATGAGCATGTACCCTAATTGCTTTCTTATTACACTTTCTACTTCCTTCCAAGTGCAGAATTAATAATTCCTTCCTTTCAATAGTTAACTTATCATACAATCTTAGCAAAATTCATTTCTAAAATGTATTCAAATATTTATTTACTATAGGTTATCTTAAGATACATGTAGTTTTTTTCTTTAAAAATATGTTCATTCATCGTTTCCAGACTGTAAAAGTAAATAGGCCTAGATTGTAATAACCGTCAGCGAAAGTTAAGAAAATATACTGCAAAGTGAATCAGCGAATTAAAAATATTTTGTTTGCTTTTGGAATATAATATTTACATTTTGTTTTCGTCATTGGAAAATAAAATGAATAAAAAAGATCCTACAATTATGTTTTATTTAATTTTATCATAACTCACCAAGTCTGCATTAAAGCATGAAAAGCATGCATTTTTTATTTCTGAAATTACAGCTATCTGTAGCAGCTAAATTTAAACATCCGCCTTTTTGTTGTATTCGGACAGTTTATCGTAAAATTAAACCAGGAAACATTACAACGTAAACAGTTGGTTGAAGTAACTACATGTAATACGTTCAAAACGTTTTGATGCCGTTGCAAATTGTATTCATTTAACCTGTGAATTTTCAAAAGTAAATAAATTTTACATATATTTTTGTATTGATTCTTATTCAATATTTATGAAAAATGCTTACCATTTTGTGCCTCAAGATTTTAGTTTATATCCATGAACACTGGTGAAAAATACAAACAATCTTCATGATTGAATGACATAAGCTGGCCCTTATCTAATGCTGCAAAAATATCAATGCCTTTGAGAAATGTCTTTTCTAACCTTATAAGAAAATATATTTTCCACAAGCATTGACATCCCGTCCATTACAAACTGAATGATTCTTCGTCATAAACAAAGGAAACAAACACCCAGAAATATTGCCGATGTCAATAATGTCTTTATTTCCACAGACAATATCGATGTTTTATTCTCTCCAATATTTCTCGCAGTATCTGTTTGTGTCATGAATTATATCCAAATCATATCCCCTGTCAAAAAGATTGATGGACAATAGCTTAGATTTTACATTAGATATCTTAATGTCTTAAAGTCTGTTTTACTGCATTGATGTCAGGGGACACACGTTATAGCAATTACTTAAATGTGAGGTGAAATAATATGCATTGTTTAAATGTATTGCTAGAGAGGATACTTGAAACGGTTTTGTGCAAGATACATTTTAAGCGCGTTCTCAGTAAATTATGCCAGTTTATATACTTATGATGATTTCATAGGGAGTGTCCTGATTTAAACTGATTAAAAACATTTGCTCGCTACATTTCATTCAATTTATTTTCACTCTGCTAATTTCTACAAATCATTGGTATATAAGAATGGAAAGCTGTGTATTTGACTTAAAATGAGAACGGAGATCAACAAGGAAAAGAGACTTACACAGAACGGAGCCCTATAATAGAAATCCATACTTGCAATTCATCAACTAGGCACCAAACCAAATATTGGAGGCGAACCCCTCACAATCCCTCAACAAAGGATGTCAATTTACAATGTATAGAGTAAAAGGCGTTTATATAGTAAATATATCTTATGTCAAATCTAAACTGTTTTCAATTATTCCTTTTGAACAATGACTTGTTTTGAATATATTTAATGCCCCAAAAACAGTTACTGTGAGAAAAATAAACAAACTTAGTTTTAAAGACTGACTTTTTTCGATTAAATTGGACATTAACAATAGTGCGACGATAGAAAAGCAGAAACATCCTTCTTCGTACCTGCAGATTTTCTTTACAATCAATGTTGAAATTAAAAAGTAACAAAGATTAAAAGACGATGTCAACAATATAATAATCACACACAATTATATTTGGACATTTAAACTTTTTGTTATCTTAAGTCAAAACAAAGAAATAAATACAACATATTTTATATGTTTTAAATATTCAATTCATTGTTGTTCAACAACTATAGTCTTAGGATTAAAAATCATAAACTAATCCCTATTCCAGGTTCGATTAGTTAAGAACAGTATATGGAATTTCATTTTTTACTACTCTCTTGTTGTGTGGTTTCTGTATTCCTACTTGCATATACTGTTAAATCATCCAAAAGGACATGCTGTAAGTTCTATAAATATGTCGTTTGGAAGCTGTCGTGCTTCACAGACTCTTTTACCTATAATTCCCTTTCAGAAGTCGATCTTATTTAAATTTGCTCATAATTGTACTTGTTTGCTTGGACGACATTCGCAGCGGATCATGGAATACGACATATCACTTTCACTTCTATGTTTATACTTTCCAATATTCAAGTTGTATGATTGTATAAATTTTGAATTTATTTTTAGTTAGTGCTTAGTTAACTTGAACTATACTAGCAGCTTGCACTAAAAACTTCTTCCCATAAACAAGCTCAGTCGGACCGGGCCTGCATCAATCTAAAATTCGACGTTCATTCGGTTTCTTAAGGATTCCTTCAATCTATTTTTTTCATAACAGATACGCATCAGCGATGTTTACTCTTTTAGTGAAACTGAAAAAGGCCGAAGTAATTTGATATATTGGCACAAGTCTGTTGATACAGTATCGATATGAAAAAAGGACATGAGTAAACAAATATAACAAATTGTTTAATTAATTATCGTTGCGGGTCAGGTCAATCAATATGCCAAATTTGTTCATATTGATTGTGTTATTTGTATGACATTTTCATTTTTTATTTTGTTAAGATGATACATATTGGCATGTAATTCTTACTTACGTGCATTAAAAAGCAAATTAAACTAGTGACTTATCCAAGTTAGAATGCTGGCGTATGCAAGTTGAAAGGATTATTTGATTAGTTATTGATAAATGTTAGAGGCATTGTGAAATTATCGATCTCCAAAAGTATTTCTGCAATTATTATTTATTGTTTTGAACTGCATTTTTCGTTACATAAGTTTTATTAACTTTACTGATGCATTATTTATCCTACCGTACGATAGCAAACTGTGCGGCTGACAGGTGCTTAAAATAATCTTATCTTATTAATGTAGCAGCACCAAAGAATCTTTAATATTAATTCATTTCAAAAACGATATTTGCTACTTAAGAATACGAAACGGTGCCCTTTTCGCTATTGCAGCTGCTGCTTTTCACGCCGGTAATATTCGATATCTTGCATGCTCTGTAAATAGTTGGACCTTTCTGTTAATATATACATGCACAGTGCGTTAACAGGAGTGCATGTATAAGTTACCCGCACACAAGAGCATGATCATTAATTGGCTCATTTTTGCTGGGGTTTACTAAATGTGACGGCAGAGAAAGGGAAAGCGATAGAAATATCCTATTCAGATGATTGTTCACTGGTAACTTTTTTCTGGGGTTTCTTATCGTGAAAGGGAGCGTGATTATATGTTTGACTATGATACAAAAAAAAGAACATCGAAACATTCGGCAATCTGATTAATACTCGGGAGCTATGCCCCCTTGTACAAATCAGATAGCCTCTTATGTCGATGTTCTTTCTATTACTGAGAACATTATCATTCTAATACGCTTCACTCTATTCCACTATTAAACAGATAGGTGAATATTATTACAAGATAATATATTTAAACAGCATAAAAGAGGAATTCTTAAATGTAATATATCGTCATATATGACATCGTCAATAAACCAAGTAACGTTAGGAAAAAATACTTTTTATTAGCATGTTAGAATGGAAATAAATTTTAATTTTCTTTCATTATTATACAATTATTGACTAGTGTGCCATTGAATATGGTGTGGTATTAACCGGCAGATGACATATTGACCGAGGCGATAGTCGAGGTCAATATGGCTTTCTGCCGATGAATATCACATCATATTCAATGGCACACTAGTTCATAATTGTTTTATTATATGAATAGGTTATAAGAATTAAAAGAATCACAGAAAGTACAACCTTATACATGTACAACTTTTGCCTGTTTCGTTGAAGCGCGGGAAAATAGTCGCACGTGGAAGTCGTGCAACAACTACCGGAATGCTGCGCATACAAAAATAAATCAAGATTATACTCATCATTGCGGAGTAACCTTTTAAAGTTTTTCAAGATCAAGAGCATTCGAAAGTATCTGACAAAGGGAGCCGCTGAAACACTTGTTTTATCTTTAGTAATATCCCATTTAGATTATTGCAACATCATTCTATACGGCATATCTCAAAATGAATTTGCCAAACTTCAACGTATTCAAAATATGTGTGCCAAACTGGTGTTAGGTCGTTCCAAGTATGATAGTTCTAAACAGGCATTATACGATCTGCACTGGCTTTCGATTAAAGCACGAATCAGTTTCAAGATACTGACATACATGTATAACTGTTTGGTAGGAAACGCACCATCATATTTAATAGAGCTTTTGTCTCATCAAGTGTCAAAACGAACCTTAAGATCATCTGAATCCTCTGTTGGTTGTTATGTTGTTCCTTTTAATAAGAAGAGGACTTTTTCTGACAGAGCTTTTAGCACGATAGGACCAACATTGTGCAATGAACTACCTATTAATATGAGAAAATGTGAATCTGTTGAAATGTTCAAAAGACAACTGAAATTATTTTACTTCAAGGACTTTTTTGCACTTTTTTAAATGACGCTGAAGGCATTGTCTGTTCCTAATTGTTTTGTGCATGTTTGTATATTTCTATCAGTTTTGTATTATTTTCATTGTACAATAATATAATTAAGTCTAGCCCATGTGTTATCATGTGCAGGAGTGCAGGGGTGTAGATTGTTACATGTTGGTAGGGATTGACCCAATCACTGTGACCGTCGCACTGCTGGGAGTATTGTGTATGGTAGCACTGGGAGTAGCACATTTAAGGTATATAGCTGTACAACGCCATTGAATATGTATTCTATATGTAGATTGTTCACTGGTAACTTTTTTCTGGGGATTCTTATCGTGAAAGGGAGCGTGATTTTATGTTTGACTATGATACAAAAAAAGAACATCGAAACATTCGGCAATCTGATTAATACTCGGGGGCTCTGCCCCCTTGTACAAATCAGATAGCCTCGTATTTCGATGTTTTTTCTATTACTGAGAATATTATCATTCTAATACGCTTCACTCTATTCCACTATTAAACAGATAGGTGAATATTATTACAAGATAATATATTTAAACAGCATAAAAGAGGAATTCTTACATGTTATATGACGTCATATATGACGTCGTCAATAAACCAAATGACGTTAGGAAAAAATACTTTTTATTAGCATGTTAGAATGGAAATAAATTTTAATTTTCTTTCATTATTATACAATTATTGACTAGTGTGCCATTGAATATGGTGTGGTATTAACCGGCAGATGACATTTTGACCGAGGCGATAGTCGAGGTCAATATGGCTTTCTGCCGATGAATATCACATCATATTCAATGTCACACTAGTTAATAATTGTTTTATTATATGAAAAGGTTATAAGAATTAAAAGAATCACAGAAAGTACAACCTTATACATGTACAACTTTTGCCTGTTTCGTTGAAGCGCGGGAAAATAGTCGCACGTGGAAGGCGTGCAACAACTACCGGAATGCTGCGCATACAAAAATAAATCAAGATTATACTCATCATTGCGGAGTAACCTTTTAAAGTTTTTGTTCTGCCTACATGTGTATAAATAATTTGTATGTTCGTATAGTCGTGTCTTAGGGGCATATGATTTGCCAACTCTATGGAATAACGATAGGGTCATCGTGGTTATACTTTATAATCCAGAGGGCGACAGAGCGATAGTGCGATGACGACAATACGACAGGGCGATAACGACAATGCAATAGTGCGATGGTGACAGTGCGATAAAGCCATGACGACAGTACGACAGTGCGACAGTACGACAGTGCGATGGCGACAATGCGACAATGCGATGGCGACAGTGCTATAATGCGATGACGACAATTCAATAGTAATGTACATTATCATACGAAAACCTGCTGACCAGTTAAACGTATGATAGAATCTGCTGACCAGTTTAACATATACATGTAGTACAATCTGATGGCCAGTTAAACTGAATTTAATTAAGACGTTTTCAGTAAACAAAAAAGGAAAAGAAACAAAGAAAAAAGAAAAGAAGAAGAAAAAATCTATTGACAAAAATCCCGTATTCTATATCTATATCAGCTAATTCATCAGCAGTTAAGTGCTGCTTAATGTGTACCGGAAGGCGATAGTCAACAATGCGACAACGCAATGGCGACAATACGATAGTTCGATGACGACAATGCAATAACGCGATGACGACAGTGCGATAGTGCTATGACGAAAATGGAAAAATGCGACAGTGTGATAATGCGATGGCGTCATCGCATTGTCGTTATCGCACTGTCATTTTGTCGTCATCGCACTATCACACTGTCGCACTCTAGATTATAAAGTACAACCATGATGGCCCTAACGGTATTCCGTAACTTTCACCGACAATTATCAACATGTCTACTAACCTATAAACTAGAGATATGATCTACATAGCACTGTGAAAATTATCTTCGTAGCACTGTCCTAGACACTTGATATTGTTGCAAGTATAAGTACTTTTTTCTGCCAAATATCACCGTCTCGCAGCATTTCTTATACAATTTCGTGTCAGGATATTTGTCATATGCTTAACATAAAAGTACACGAAACAATAGGCTCTAAAAACATGTTAAATGTATGGAATTTATCAGAAAATAATGCCACAAATAACTTATTAAACGAAATTCCAAGTATCTTGAACCAATAAATGTCAGTAAATTTATAATTTAGTAAAAGCAACAAACTGCTTTTTGTTCCTTTCAGGATAAATAATAAGAACTTTGTTAACAATATGCTCTAAAATATATCAATGGCCATAATTTCATCAACTTGAAATCTTACAATAGTAGCTACCTTGCCAAATACCTGAAGTTTTAAGTAATAAGCGAATTGTGGAACATGATATTCGTACTTTTTATTGTTCATTTCTATGTTAAACTATTTCAAGATCAAGAGCATTCGAAAGTATCTGACAAAGGGAGCCGCTGAAACACTTATTTTATCTTTAGTAATATCCCATTTAGATTATTGCAACATCATTCTATACGGCATATCTCAAAATGAATTAGCCAAACTTCAACGTATTCAAAATATGTGTGCCAAACTGGTGTTAGGTCGTTCCAAGTATGATAGTTCTAAACAGGCATTATTCGATCTGCACTGGCTTCCGATTAAAGCACGAATCAGTTTCAAGATACTGACATACATGTATAACTGTTCGGTAGGAAACGCACCATCATATTTAATAGAGCTTTTGTCTCATCAAGTGTCAAAACGAACCTTAAGATCATCTGAATCCTCTGTTGGTTGTTATGTTGTTCCTTTTAATAAGAAGAGGACTTTTTCTGACAGAGCTTTTAGCACGATAGGACCAAAATTGTGGAATGAACTACCTATTAATATCAGAAAATGTGAATCTGTTGAAATTTTCAAAAGACAACTGAAATCATTTTACTTCAAGGACGTTTTTGCACTTTTTTAAGTGACGCTTAAGGCATTGTCTGTTCTTATTGTTTTGTGCATGTTTGTATATTTCTATCAGTTTTTATTATTTTCATTGTACAATAATATAATTAAGTCTAGCCTATGTGTTATCATGTGCAGGGGTGCAGGGGTGTAGATTGTTACATGTTGGTAGGGATTGACCCAATCACTGTGACCGTCGCACTGCTGGGAGTATTGTGTATGGTAGCACTGGGAGTAGCACATATAAGGTATATAGCTGTACAACGCCATTGAATATGTATTCTATATGTAGAAATAGGCGTTAAATCAAGTTTTCAAGTTTCAAGTTTCAAGTTTCTGTTCGTATCGGAATTATATAGATTAAATTTTTTGGTACTAACATCTGGTTTAGTTTCATGCATCAAACATTTACATTTACTTGGTATATAAGGAAGAACTGCTTTGACTCTTGATGTTTATTGTAATTTTTTATGCACGCCTGACATTTGTAGTATAAATAATAATTTATCTAAACCATAACATTGTATCTTATGCTCATTATATGTATATCATTTTTATCTATTTGCATAGCACTATCTAATTACAGTTATAAAAATTATTACAAGTATAGAAATCAATTCTAATATTGAATATTATTTTCCTCTATACAGATAATGACAATGTTATATGAAAATTTCTAATAAATCATGTTTTTAACGTACAAAACTGGTGGAGTATATACACCTGTATAAAAGGAACAAAATAAAATCAAATTAAAATCACTTAGAAAAATAGAAATGTGCAATCAAGTTTCATTCCAAACAGCACCATCATTTGTTTTTCAGCAGTACGTGACTATTTCCTAACATCAAATAAATCGACTTTAAACCTCAGACATAATTAGATAAATGAAGAAGCTGTTGAATATCACGAAAGATGTCAACCAACTCGCAAAGGTCATGCTAAACCTGTTAATAGAGGCATTTTATCAAATGTTGTTTTAACCTTATAAATATTGCAGGAGAACAACTCCAACTTAGTGCTAGGTTTTTGGAAATTATGTGGGTTTTTTTAAATAGAGTAAAGATTTTTAAGGAAAGTGTTAAATTATTCCAGAATTCCAGGTGACAATACAAGAGCAGCACAAATTATCACATAATTATCATACTATTAGTTTAAACAGCCAATAATCAAACAGTCAATCTAACACATATACACGTTTCGAATTGGTGGATGGATACATATTATAAAGCCTTGTTCTGTTTTCGATTTTGAATTTATAACAACAATTATTGTTGATCAGTTGGAAATTACGCTGCCAAAGCCCAACTTTGAATAATTAATTTTCTTCATTTGCAGATGAAATGTATTGGCTTTTGTGTGTGCTAAATTGTATTGAAAACAATATCATTTTAACAAACCATGTCGTTCTGCCTACGATCAAATACGAGTATGAGTACATGAAATGAGGTTCATGTATAGGAAGATGCCTGTACCCTTGAATAACAAGAAATCAGGTAAATACAAATGCACAAAACCTGCTTTATAGCCCTTTGAATATGTTTTTAGCTCACCTGAGCATGCTCAGGGTGAGCTTTTAGGATCGATGATTGTCCGTCGTCCGTCCGTCCGTCGTCCGTCCGTCGTCCGTTCACATTTAGTTGTTAACACTCTAGCGGTCGCATTTTTGTCTCAATTATCATCAAACTTGGTCAGGATGCTTATCTAGTTGTAGCTCGGATGAGTTCGAACATGGGTCATCTCGGATGAGAAACTAGGTCACCGGAGCTAAAAATAAAAAAACCTTGTTAACACTCTAGCGATCACATTTTTGCATCAATCATCATCAAACTTATTCAGGATGCGTATCTAGTTGATAGTTCGGATGAGTTTAAACATGGGTCATCTCGGATGAAAAAGTAGGTCACTGGAGCTAAAAATAGATAAACCATGTTAACAATCTAGCGGTCACATTTTTGCATCAATCATCATCAATCTTGGTCAGGATGTTTGTCTAGGTGATAGCTCGGATGAGTTCGAACATGGGTCATCTCGGACGAAAAAGTAGGTCACCGGAGCTAAAAATAGAAAAACCTTGTTAACACTCTAGCGGTCACATTTTTGCATCAGTCATCATCAAACTTGGTCAAGATGCTTGTCTATGTGAAAGCTCGGATGAGTTCGAACATGGGTCATGTCGGATGAAGAACTAGGTCACCGGAGCTAAAAATAGAAAAACCTTGTTAACGCTCTAGAGGTCACAATTTTGCCTCAATCATCATCAAACTTGGTCAGGATGTTTGTCTAGGTGATAGCTCGGATGAGTTTGAACATGGGTCATCTCGGATGGAAAAGTAGGTCACCGGAGCTAAAAATAGAAAAACCTTGTTAACACTCTAGCGGTCACATGTTTGCATCAATCATCATCAAACTTGATCAAGATGCTTGTCTAGGTGATAGCTCGGTTCGAACATGGGTTATCTCGGATGAAAAACTAGGTCACAGGAGCTAAAATACAAAAACCTTGTTAACACTCTAGTGGTCACAATTTTGACTCAATTGTCATCAAACTTGGTCAGGAAACTTGTCTATGTCATTGCTGGGAATAAATCGAACATGGGTCATCTCGGATGAAAAACTAGGTCACAGGAGCTAAAAATAGAAAAATCATGTTAATACTCTAGTGGCTACTGTTGTGATCCAAATATTCTGTTAATTGGTCTGAAAGTTTGTTTTGATGATTTTTAAGTCAAGATCGAACATGGGTCATCTTGGATGAAAAACTAGGTCACACCGCCCAAATATGGAAAAACCTTGTTAACATTATAGTGGTCACATTTTCGACTCAATTATCATCAAACTTGGTCTAGATGCTTGTCTAGGTAATTGCTTGGATGAGTTCGAAATCGCATGTGAAACTAGGTCACCGGAGCAAAAAATAGAAAATTCTTGTTAACACTCTAGTTGCTACTGTTTTGATCCAAGTATCCTGGAAATTGGTCTGAAAGTTTGTTTTGATGATTTCTAGGTCAAGTTGGAATATGTGTCACCTGGGTAAAAAACTAGGTCGCACTGCTCAAATATGGATAATCCTTGTCATGAGACTTGGTCAGAATGCTTGTCTAGGTAATTGTTTGGATGAGTTTGATAAGTCAGGTGAGCAACTAGGGCCATCATGGCCCTCTTGTTTGGGTATCGGTTGCCTTATTGCAACTAACGCAAGTTATAATTTATTTATATATTGCATCACAAACGTCTACGTTTAATATCAACATGTACCTGTGCAAACTTAAGTCGGCAATTGAGATAATGTTGGGTAAATGTATGATGAACAGCTAGTCTGTCTTACACGTTTGATGCGCGACGTCGTCGCCTGACTGTCTGGAGGTAGGAAATCTAGTGCACGGGAAACGTTTCTGGTAGGGGATACAGTGAACCCAAAGCGACATCAGCCGGCAGCCAATAATTAATAATCGTTATGTGCGTCCATTGTTACACGCGGAAGACCTTAACATCCGGATCACAAGAGTCGACTTTTAAAAGGTAAATATAAACCAAAGCATTTCCTAAATGATGTACGTGTAAATACATTTCCATTTTGCACGTCACTTCCTCTTTATACATTGTTTTAATCTGAATAGAAATATGCCATTTTTTCAGCGTTCCTTTAACAATTGTCTCAGATCTAAATTACAAACTAAAATCAAATGAAATATTCAGGACTTAATATTTTTAACAAAGATCCACTCAAAATCGCATTTAAGATACAACTTAGATTTTGCAATAATAGAAAATCTATTGATTGTAAAATTGGTCTCCTAACGCCAGAGGATTTGAGACTAGAAAAGGAGAGAATTGTAAAAACAACACACTGTGAATTGTCAGTTTGTAAGGAATTATAAAAGTTATCCGACCAATGTAACTACACAAGAAAAAACTATATAAGATTGTTCGAATGTCACTTTACTTAGAACGTCCAGATGTGGAATATACCTTAAAAGCAGTCAAACCAGTAAAGTATTTATTTTTATTTTAACAAACTTAATAAGTAAAAGATATATTTATATGAAGTAAATAGATGAAGGTAAATGCACCTGATTCTCCGTGAATTACATCTGCAGAAAGACGTGGCAGCTAAATCTAATAAGTCCGATGATTTTTGCAAATGTTAATGCAGGAAAAAAAGTACTTTGGCGCTACTGTTGAAAAAAAGAGTCGAATGATTTTGTGATTTCGCAATTTTCGATCTGTATTTCGTATAAAAAACCGGTTTTGTTATGTTTTTCTCGTGCTAGTACAATGTCATTCACATTTATGTTTTGACAATAAACTACCGGGGAAATTTATAATTTGAAATTTATATGTTAGAAAAAATTTTCTCTTTTATAAATTATATTTATATTTTCTTATTATAATAATTTTTGGTTTTGCCATCTTTTTTTCAGGCAAGACTTATCACTTTACATTTTTCTTTCAAAATATTATTTTTCTCAAATCATTCGTAGCACATAGCATTTTCCATTTTGCAAGTGTGTATGTAACAAATAAATACTACATATACAAAACGTAATTGATTTATTTTGGGTTTCTACATTCAGCGTTGATATCTAAATATATTAATATTATATATTATTAAAAATTACATGATTTTTTTCTAAGTGATTCTGCTAGATTAAATGATAGAATAGAAATTCAAATGGTTATTTATGTACGAATTATCATATTCTTTTTTTGTTAAGTAAAAAAAGTGTTCATGAAACATTGTCAAGTTCGTACAAAAAACGCATCCATTAGACTATTAAACTACAAAAAATGTGTCATTTTAAACTTGTTCAAACAGTTTTAATTAAAAAAAATCATCACTTTGGGTGTAAGATATAATTACAATTAGTCTGCTCTAACATTATAATATAAGTATACATTTATTTACAAATAGAAACAAATAACAAGTCGTTATATGTAAAAGCAACGACATAAAACAATGAACAGATATACGGAGGCGATAAAGATTTGATATTATAGACATTTAATGAGACGGACACACATTATACCTTGGTTATTATCCTACAGTCGAACATATTCTCTAATCAAGTTCAATGCCAGACGGCATCACCATAATTCATAGAGAACAAATTCAATAAAAATAAATTAAATTCTGTTATTACAGCAAATCAATAGATATTAAGATTTGAATCCGTATGAAAATGGTTTTTACCTCGAGAAAGGAAAATCAAATTAACACTTTGAAATTCAGGGAATTTTGTCGCGTTCAACCTTAGGAAATGCAATCTAATTCATGCAACTTTTATAACGTGCACTTAAAGATTTTAGAAAGAAGTAGAGCTCTTTACAAACTGTCAAATCGTATGGTTTGTGCAATATTAACACATTTCTGGAAATTCCACTAAGTATTCATGCATATCGTTTTTGGTACGTGCTAAAAGAATAAACATATATACAAAATAAGGAATAAAAATATATACAAAATAAGTATAAAATATCGTGAAAAGCATAACAGTTAACAAAGTGATGTATGACTGTTTTAAGTACTGATATAAGAATTAGCTAATAAATGTCTATATAAAAATGAAGTTTATTTGGACTGTTGAATCTACCTACTACAGCTGCTTAACATTTTAACTATAATAAGGTCTATTATAACAATTTAAGCTATTTTGTCTAACATTCCTTAACATATACCTGAAATTCTATCGAAAATGATGAAAATGTGAAAGTACACTATTCCATTTTAAATAGACTTTTACTGCATTCTAAAACCAGATGAACAAATAATTCTGTTTTACTAGCTGCAAAGTCTTTGACAATTACATTGCCTAAATGTATTCCAGAAATAAATTCTAAATAAGCATGATGATTTAAAAAGATAGTTACCTGTTATGACTTTATATTGTTGAGTCATTCATCGTTTTAAGCAGTCTTGTCTAGTTTGTAATTATCTGCAAGCAATGATAAAAACATGCAGAGAAAAATATTCATTGGGTTAAAACATGTCGACTACATTCTGTCATTTTGAAAAACAAATATCTGTATACATTCATATTGTATTTCTTTTTGTTTTAGTTTGCAAAATTACTTATTACGATAATGATATATTATGGAATTTCCTATGAAAAACGAGTTCCCCAAAGTAAGAATAACAGGTATTGTATACGAAGTCAATGTAATACTTAACATGAAAACCTTTCAAATTATTTTAGTTTTTTTTTTAAATAAATTTGATATAATATAAAACGCATTTACTATCCCGGAAAGCCATAATTGTTTTCAACTATTTAAGGTGAAGATATTTAACACTGTTTAGTGTAGATCTGTAATATTAAAGCTTTCATTTTTCAATCAAAATATTTTTTTCACTTTTCAAAAAGGCCAAAAGAAAAACAACAAACAAACAAACAAACAAATACAACAACAACACATTTCAAGCCTTACGCAACGCCATAAACCTCATGAATTGAATATAATATCATTAAATAACTTACGTTGTCCGAACTAATAGTTAATATATGTCCCATACCCTACGCTACTCAATAACATAGTTATCGATTTAACGTTTAATAATCGAATCGGTGATCTAAATTGTACGGTGACACACATGTGACATGTGTGTGTTTTTATTTATCTCGTGTCCACAAGGTACTATGTCGTGGCCACGAGTTACTAAGTCGTGGCCACGAGATAGCTAAGTCGTGGCCACAAGTTACTAAGTCGTTGCCATGAGATAGCTAAGTCGTGGCCACGAGATACTATGTCGTGGCCACGAGATACTAAGTCGTGGCCACGAGTTACTTAGTCGTGCTAAGGAATTCATTTTCCTACAGGGAATAATATACGAGTATCTTTTCTTTTAACTCACAAATGTGAAAATCTAAACTCGTCACGGTCCAAAGAAGAAGGACTTGTTTCTGTTATTAGATACAGGAATTCCTTAGATAGTTTGACTTAACCTGTTAATTGCCATAATAGTTCGAGTATATGGGCAAAATAAGTCAAGATGCAAAGGCAAAAATTCAAAAAAGTGATTTTCTAACAAACTAGTTCAGTAAACGGAGACCGTTGAAGTATGAAACATTGATTCAAAACGCTGTTTCTACAGTTGGTTCTTCATTGATTTGTTTCTTTGTTGCATGTTAGGCTCACTATATTTATTCACAGAATTGAGGCAAGTTAAGTAATATTTAGCGTTTGAGAAGCACACTATGCTTTCAAACAGGCGCATCTTTTCGAATTAGTGAACTTGTTTTACTTGAAAGTCTTTATTCAAATGATTTATGTCTAGCTACTGTTTTTCGATTTATTTTCATTTGAAACAACGAGCTTTGGTTCAAGCGAATAGGATTATATAGTTACATATCCCCCTCACTTGCAGCTTATGCTTTTCACACCTGTAAACTTCGATATCTTGTATATTTATGCCATAGCCTACTGTGCATATAGATAGGAGTAATGACAACATAATCATTTAAGTGCATTTCTCGATAAATTACTCATAAATCACATTAATATCTCTTTCAGCAATTTTGCATTCGACAATAACAGCATGTCGTAAATATCTTCTGAGACTTGTAAATTACAGATAATTTGGGGGAAAAATCGGTTGAAAAAGGAAAGTTCACAAAACTGATTCTTTGGAAAATTCATCTAATTTTCTTTGATCTGATCAAAACAGTAGTATTAATAAGTCTACTTAGTCTCTATACCAATAAGTCATCTTTATATAGGAATATCATTCATTATAGTATTTCCTATGTATGGTTCATACACTTATGCATTGTCACTTTCACCGACATTTTATCAGCAAGTCATTTAAGTGATATGTGATAGACTTATCCGTCTAGAAAATTTCTTGTTGATGAATGCCAATAAATGTTTATGAATAAACCTTAAATTCTGTTTCAAAACATTATTACATTTTGTGTATTTCGTATCTTTGTATTTGACTGTTTCAAATTTCAAATCTATTGGATATGAAATGATATCTTTATTATAATGAATTTCCCGTCAAATAATTTTTCAGCTGACAAATTAACCCAGCAAACACAAGACGTCAGATTTAAGTCAGGTTCTGACGTCGGATGACGGTCGGAAAAACGGTTGGATTTGAAAGTTGTTTTGACGTAATTATCTGACGTCAGGAAGACGGCAGAATCTAACCAGTTTTTGACATTTTCCGACCTAAATCTGACCAATTGCCGACCAAAATCTGACCATTATCTAACCAATTTCTGACCTCAATTAGACCATTTCCCGACTTAAATCTGACCATTTTCTGACCATTTTCCGACCTAAATCTAACCATTATCTAACTAGTTTCTGACCTCAATCTTACCATTTTCCGACCTTAATCTGACCATTTTCTGACCTCAATCTGACCATTATTTAACCGTTTCTGGCCTCAATCTGATCAGTTTCCTAATCTTTCTTGTTTTACCATGTTATAATTATTTTCTTGCCAATCCTGATTTGATAAAATTTTATTTACCTCATTCTATCAACTAACTTCCACTTTAATGAAATGTATTACAAAAAAACTAAAACCAAAATTTTGTTTTCATGTTTTTTATTTAAAATAAAAGTTGCAATTCATATCTGATACATACATTTTTAGTAAAATCTGCAAGGCTAAATACCTTCTACAAATTATACAAAATTAAACATAAAATAAGTTAATAACAAAACACTGCAGAAAGTATTACAAAAACAATTTCATAAATGAAATTAAGAAAACATAACTATGTACAAATATTAAAGAACATAGCAATTTATGTACATTTAATCAAAGTTTGCCTTATTAAACAAAACAATAGAAATATTAGATACCTGTTTTAAACTCACTTTTGTGCAATTAATGACTAATTTTTCATTATTTTAACTACATGTCTACTGCGTTACTAACACATTAAGTGTTATTGTTGCATATTAGACCTCTTTTTGATAACTGCCATTGATAATTATGTATAAATTACTTCCTTTTGGTTACTTCACAAAGTTATTCTGTTAAATATGTGTCAAACATTTTCATAAAAATCGCATGAATTTGTAGGTGTGCTGCTTTAAGGTATGTGACTCTTTCTCCCAACATCCCCATGTCTGTCAAGGGCATATCTTAAACAATGTCCAATGGCGTTTGTGGTATCATTTCACTAAAAAAAATTACAAAATATTTAAGAAAAAAAATGGAAAAATAACAAGCAAAATGTTTTTCATGGTAATCTGCCCTTAAGAAATTTCTGCCTATTTTGATAGTATTCTTAACTTACTGAACATCTTTGCTAGCTTTTTACAAGTGAAATTTAACGAAAATTAAAAGTAAACATAAATACTGAAAATAAAAAGGACAAAAACTGAGCAAGTATTAAATTAACCTTCCCTTTATAAATGCTCTTCAAATTTAATAATAAATAATATGAATTACAAGTTTGAACAAAATACTTTTGATTTAAAAATAAAACAAACAATTGTGCTTAAAGAAAAGGAAACCATGCACAAAGGAGTCATTATTTTTCTTTAAGAGTAGACTATAAAACAGTTCTTCATGTTTTCTAGAATTATGTACCTGTTATCAATCAATGTTGTTGATCTAAAAGACATTTTTTGTTATAAAATTGGCCAGCAGCTCATTTGCCATCAACCTGAATTGAAAATATTTAAAAGTTAGAAGTTGCGATGGGATGTATGTATATGTACCTGACAATATTTTTGTTGATCTGTTAATGATTCATCAATGATAATTGAATATATTCAAACTTTTTAAGATCTTTATTGTTAGAAACATTGAATAATTCAAATATGAATCTATTAACTGAAACTTTTAAGGAAAGAGTTGAGCATGTTCAGAATGAATCACCAATAAATCTCACTCTATTAATCTTATTTAATAATACACAACGAAATTCCTTTGATTTTACATTTATTTGAAATGATTAATCTAAAGATAACTTATCTAACGTTTAGATAATCTGAAGGCCGCTTTAAAACTCCAGTTTAGTATGTATTATAGTATGCAATGAAATTTACAGAAATCTTACTTTCTCTTGTTTCTTTTAACACTACCCCGTATTCCTGTCCCTCCAACCTTTTACAGCATGTCCACCTGAAATGAAAATTACCCTCTCCTTATGTAATTAATAAGATAGTCATGCAAGTCTTTAATTTTTCATAGTTTCAAATTAAAGATTATTAGTTATTGTTGGTAATAAATGTATGTTTATAACTACGTGCTTTATGTTCTGTTCTGATTATTTTAATTATGTGTTTCCTACTAGTTTAATGTTGCGTTATTTTATTACAAAGTCATTATTAAACAATCAATCAGCTAGCTCTTTCATTCATATTCCTTTTATTTATTGGAACGATATTAAAATTCTTGTATGAAAAAATAAACGCATTCTGTATTAATTAAAAATGGGTCCGATTTGGAAAAAGCCCGAAACATCTGGGGCCGAAACGTCTAGGGTAATTTGGGGCCGAAACGTTTTGGGTACGAAATAACTCGAAATATGTCTAAATTCATTCTCATTTAACTGATTGTAACAGACAAAAACATCACAATTTAACAAGGATATGAACATTTAGCACTGCTGAAAAACACAATATTAACTCTTTACGTATATAAAATGAGCTAGGTCAAAACAAAAAAAATGATTTATGAACAGACATCATCGCGAAAATGTGTAACATTTTGCTTCAACAGTTTACATAATAATAGTTTAAGATTAAACTGCTTGCAAACATGCTTTTAGTTATCAAATACAACATAGAAATAAATTGAACTGACCTTTTTGTTCCAGAAAATCTAGAATATCCACTAAATCAATGCATCCCGAATCCTGATCTGTCACGCTGCCGGCCGCCAAAAACATACAAATTTAAATTTTCCATCAGTGCCAGCTAGTAGATTCGAATTATATAATTATGCTGTCTTTCCGTTTTCAGTCACTATGATTAAATAGTGTTAAAAAAAGCTTGTTATTGTGATACAAATAATACCAGAAATGATAATAAAACGTTAAATGAACAGATCTATGGCTATAAATAGATTTCAAGACAATAACATGAAAACAGCGCCACCTGTATATTTTATTAGATCTCAGTACCGCGCACTTAGTCTTGGAAAGACACCTGTATAATTATATACCCCTTATGCCAAATAACATTTGAAAAAAAAGCTTAAATGATTACAACAGCGAATCAGGATTTTATTTTTGTTATTTTTTAACTAACTGTCAGGTTACCGACCAGAACCTGACGTTATTTCAACGTCAAAAAGAAACGTCTAATATACATTTGTTTTTGGACGTCCTATTTACGTCGTATTTTGGTCGCCGACGTCGCGACCAAAATCTAACGGCAATCCGACGTTATTTTAACGTCACGTGTTTGCTGGGTAAAAATAGAAAAATGGAAACCATGAAAGAACGCATTAAATGTTAGACCTTAAAATATATATTATATACATTTAGTAAGTTTAGGTTTAATATTCTTGTCTTCTGTAATCAGCATAATTCAACTTTAAAAAATGATAAACTTTGGTATTGAATAACATTCATTAAGGCTTTTAAACAATTAATACAACGGTTGGAACCTCCAATGTGACACTGTGTCATTCAATGAAAGCGGCGAAGGGTTCCAACAGTAAACATGAGAGTGCCCAAAAAGATAAAACAATGGACCGAAATAAATGAAATTGACTTTTGAAAAGACGATCAGATATTATAAACCTGTTTTGCTCTCTTAATTTAGAAACAAAGTCCCATTGAGATAACTATGTATTTAAAAAAAAGCTATTTAATTATTTTTGTATTATAACATATTCATAGAGTTTCTTTTTATACAAAAATGTAAGCGAAACTTCGTCGGAGAAAGAGAGATTCAAAATGTGTAATCAAGTTTTATTTTAGACAGAATCTTCATTAACCTCATTCAACTGTACGTGTAGGAAATGTTTAATTTCCTCACAGCGAACCTACTGAAAATTCCTGATTCTCAATGCTTTGCCGAAATGAAGATGCCGGTGAAAGTGATGCTGAATATTACGAAAAAAACTCATAAAAAAAACAACAACAACAAAAAAAACAACAAAGAAACGACACGACATTTTAATCCTTTTAATCCTTATTTGCTAAATTGAGGTGTGGCGTATTGGTATAGTTGTCGGACTACGGATCTGAAGGTCTCTGGTTCCACGGTGTATATCCATATGGGTACCCTCTTCAAACGGTACCCTCTTTGCACATGCACAGGTCATTGTCTGCTAAAAACAAACCAGCGATGGATAGCAATCCAGTAAAATTACATTGTAATAAGGAAAGGAGGTATGACACGTAGAAAACATGTATACCACGGAACACCAGAATGTTTTATTCATGTGCTAATTTGCCATAGGCCCGATTTTCATGTACTGCAACTTAACAATAACACCGAGTCCAATCGTTCACTATGTTTCCCAGGCGGAGAACGCATGAAGAGATCGATTTTACAGGTGGAAAACCGATACTGTGGTAAGAAAATTGTCTTCAATTTCTTTGAAAATGCATATTTCACAAAACTTTATAGCCTATTCTGATCTCGTATGATTACTTTATCCGACAGGCATCTCAAACTCGCAAATAAAATCTATGTATAACTATATATCATTTCAAGTTTTGAACTTTTAAACAAATAATAGCGTTAAGATTGATTAAATAGAAACATTTGATAAAAACTGGCTTATCTTTTCGCTGAATAACAACTAATTATACTCAGTCTGACTAACCTTTGATTATTTGTTTTCAACAAAATAGGGGTCATCAATTCAATTAGAAAATGACCATAATTCAAGCTAAGGAATCACGACTGATTGTTTACTTATATATACTGTTAATCATACCAAAAAATAATTTAGATTTGTAAGGTCAGAATATGATAGTTCCCTGAACTATACTGACATTTTTGACGGAACTATAAATAAGGTAACACTTTTCTTAGGGCTTGAAAAAATAAAATATGCGTGAAAAATGTGTAATCAAGTTTCATTCAAAACAACACATACATGTTGCTTTTTTCACACAACAGTACGTGACTAATCATTTCCTAACATCAAATAAATCGGCTTTAAACCTCTGGTGATTCATTAGGTAAATGAAGAAGCCGTTGAATATCACGAAAGATGTCAAACAAATCGCAACGGTCATGCTAAACCTCTTAATAATAGAGGCATTTTATCAAATGTTGCTTCAACCTTATAAATATGATATATTGCAGGAGAACAACATCAACTTAGTGCTAGGTTTTTGGAAATTATGTGTTTTTTTCAAATAGAGTAAAGATTTTTAAGGAAGCGTGTAAAATTATTTCAGGATTCCAGGTGACAAAACAAGAGCAACATAAATTTATCACATAATTATCATACTATTAGTTTAAACAACCAATAATCAAACAGTCACTATAACACATATCTACGTTTCGAATTGGTGGATGGATACATATCATTAAGCTTTGTTCTGTTTTCGATTTTGAATTTATAACAACAATTATTGTTGGACAATTGGAAATTACACTGCAAAAGCCCAACCTTGAATAATAAATTTTCTCCATTTGCAGACGGAATGCATTGGCTTTCGTGTGTGCTAAATTGTATTAAAAACAATATCTTTTTACAACCATGTCGTTATGCAGACATAATTATGATAATATTATAGGAGCATACCTCCAACTTCATTCTCGTTTTAAGGAAATTATGGAATTTCAATTAGTGTAAAGACGTTTTAGGAAACATGTAGATTTATTCAAGCGATGATGTACATGTAATGTTTAAATATTGCCACTTTTATGTATGAAATAGCTGAAAAACAAAAACATGGTGATGTAGATACTAATTTTGAATGCCACAAATTAATATCAATTCATGATTTTATCACTGCCAAATATTAATAGAAATATTAAAAAGTAATTGTTATATTAACAATCAAAATTATACAGATCCGGGTTAATTGTAATAAACCCAAAGATAGAGAAACTCTATAATCTAGTATTTCAATTATAATAATGAAGAAACAATATATTTTCAATATTATTCAAGTCTTCAGTTCACCTGGATGTACATCTGTTAAATTTGTCATCTTAAGCAGTATGCATGTACATTTGTTATATAAAATATTATTTTGTAATTTTAAGTGGTATCTGATCCGCAAGCGAACTGTCTTCTGCCTACCAAATGTGACTACATGAAATGAGGTTCATGCATAGGTAGATGCCTGTATCATTGAATAACAAGAAATAAGGTGAATACAAATGCACAAAACCTGCTTTATTGCCCTTTGAATATGTTTTCTGTGTATTTGTTTCCGTATGCAACTTACGCAAGTTATTATTTATTGATTGATTCTGGTTGATTTTCAATGTGTTAAATCCGACTCTGAAGTCTACCGAGGTCATGCCGAACTACGTGCAAGTCACTCTATATCTGTTCATCATTAGAATCTTCATTATATTAGTATTGCCACTAAACAAAATGCATCACAAACGTTCACGTTTAATATCAACATGTACTTTGTGCAAACTTAAGTCGGCAGTTCAGATAATGTTGGGTAAATGTATGATAAACAGTTGGTCTTTCTTACACGTTTGATGCGCGATACCGTCGCCTGACTGGTTGGAGGTAGGAAATCTAGTGCCCGGAAAAAGTTTCTGATGGGGGATACACTGAACCCAAAGCGACATCCGCGGGCAGCCGATAACAAATAATCGTTGTGTGCGTCCATTGTTACACGCGGAAGACCTTAACATCCGGATCACAAGAGTCGACTTTTAAGAGATAAATATAAACCAAAGCATTTCCTAAATGATGTACGTGTAAATACATTTCTTTTTTACACGTCACTTCCTCTTTATACATTAGTTTAATCTGAATAGAAAAATGCCGTTTTTTTCAGCGTTCCTTTAACAATCGTCTGAGATCATAATTACAAACTAAAATCAAATAAAATATTCAGGAAAGGAATTAATATCTTTAACAAAGATCCACTCAAAACCGCATCTAAGGTACAAATTAGATTTTGCAATAATGGAAAATCTATTGATTGTAAATTTGGTCTCCTAACGCCAGAGAATTTGAGACTAGAATAGGAGAAAATTGTAAAAAAAACACACACTGTGAATTGCTAATTTGAAAGGAATTATAAAAGTTATCCGACCAATATAACTACACAAGAAAAAACTATATTAGGTTGTTCAAGTTTCACTATACTTAGAACGTCCAAATACCTTAAAAGCAAACAAACCAGTAAACTATTTATTTTTATTTTAACAGACTAATAATTTCGGTGAATAACATCTGCAGAAGGACGTGGCAGCTGAATCGAGTCCGATGGTTTTTGCAAATGTAAATGCAAGAAAAAAAGTGCTTTGGTGCTACTGTTGAAAAAATGAGACGAATGGGTTTGTAATTTCGCGTTTTTCTATCTGTAAATCGTATAAAACCCTGTTTCGTTATGCTTCTCACGTGCTAGTACAATGTCATTCACAGTTATGTTTTGACAATAAAACTTCCGGGGCTGTCATTGCAGTACAATGATCCCTGAATCACGAATGTTAAAAACGTGCAACAACGGTGCCTGTGTGCATCCGTTTATGCATGTTTTCTTCCTGTGAATGTATACCTGCTTGCGTAGTTTTCATGCAAGAATATACGACAAACTATCTAGAAATTTTAATGGCATACATCAGTTTATTAGTTTCCCTATTGCACATGAGCCTGTAGGAATCACAGTATGGTTTTCTATGAGTGCGCTTGATTGTTCTGAATGTATATTATTGTTATTTTTCAAAATGTACAGACCAATAAATGCTAGAAATTAGTACAAGCACTTCCGCATACTGCCTGTTTTTACAATTAAAGTGTTACAACACTGAACATAATCTTATCAATCTATTTCTCAATTTACATCTTCCTTCTCTTTTCATTCATTACCTCATTATTAGACCCTTCTTTGTTGAATTTTAATTCGTTAATATGTTGATTTTCTTTTTCTAAGCCTAAATCAAAAATGCTCTTTTTTCAGAAAATAATTTTTAAATCAGTAACTATAAATGTTTTCCTAAATTTAGCTTACAGTATTATGTTTACACTCAAAATTATTAGCATTAATCATGTCATGAAAATAATAAAGACGACGACACACTGTCATTGTGTGCCTAAAAGACAGATTAATCGTCGATTTGGCTATTTTTAAACAAGTAACAATTCTAATTTCATAGATCGAAAATACAAAATATCTTCTATCTGGAAACAGTTGCTTTATAATTATCTACTACACAAACTTTTCTATCTCCAACGTTTCGAGGGGTTAAACCCCTCTTTATCAAGGAGTTACTGTTTATTTTTATATAAATCACATATTTATCTTCTTACATGTCTTATCTTTAACTATGTTATGCATACAGGAAATGACGTCGTTGACGTCAACAATAAAAATTACGCAAAATATGATGATGACGTTTTCCGTCAAAATTGTTCCACTGCATAACGTTGCTCCCTTATTTAATATTATTTATAAATATTAACATAGCAAAATTATGAAACTTATTTTCATTGAAAATACATTAAAAATAATAATTATTATTATTATTATTAAAAAAATTTTCTACTTAAAAAACATTCCCAATAATATTTACAATAGCAAAAATTTAATAATAATAAAAATAATAATAGTAATAATCATAATAACAATGGTAATTATAATAACAATGGTAATAATAATAATAATAATAATGATAATATAATAATAATTAATTAATGATAACAACAATTGGTAATAATAATAATGATAATAATAATAATAATTACAACAATAATAATGAAAATAATAATAACCATGATGATAATAATAATCATAGTAGGAAATAACCGTAACAATAATAATAAGGAAAAGAACAATGGTAATAATAATAACAATAATGGTAATAATAATAATGATAATTATAACAATAATAATCATGAAAATAATAATAATCATGATAATAATAATAATCATGATAATAATAATAATCATAGTAGGAAATAACCGTAATAATAATAATAACAATCATAATAATAGTCATAATAATCATAACAGCAAATAACCGTAAACTTAATAATAATAATAATAACAGCAATAATAATAATAAAAGGTATAATAATAATTATAATAGTATAATAATAATAATAGTAATAATGACAAGCGACACGTGATAAGCAGTGTCTAACTAAAATTACCATGTTTTAGTAGTTAGAAAAAATATAATTAAAAAAAAATTAAAAATTAGATTGCAACAACCGCAGTTTTACAAAAATACCGATGAATGCAATAATAAACTGTTCATAATATATACTAACTATTCAAAACAATAATAATATTGATAAATCCTTAAGTGCATATCACTATCAAATCATCTTATGAAAATAATAATATCAACAACAATACCAGCAAAGTGATATATGACGGCAACAATGATAATGATAACTCTTATTTTGTTTTGATATTTAGTCAATAGGTGACCATGTTTGTAATTTATTTATCCAAAATTCTTCACGGATCCGTCTGTAGATTGTACTTTTATTGTTATTTATTGATTCGATGATGTTGAATTTTATGTCATTTTCTGAATGGGCTGATGAATTAAAGTGGATAGACACAGGTTTGTCTCTGAATGCCCTTATATCCCAAATTGCTCTTTAACCCTCTCTTTAATGCTCCTCCCTGTTTCACCCACATATACAGGTTGATTACATTTCCGCAAAACTTATCAGGTAAACTAAATTTTTGGTGTTTTACAGTTCCCACCTCTATATATTACTATACGTAGTGTCCTTCCCTTGAAACATTTCGCTCTGTGGTAGGAAACATGCAGGTCTTACATCCAGGTGTACCACATGGACCCACTACAACGGCTGCTCTGTATTACGCCTTTCTGTTTTTTTAGTTTTCCATGAATTAAAATGTCTCTAAAGTTTTTTGATCTTTTGTATGCTACAATTGGTGGTGACCTAAATACATCTGTCGTCCTTTTAGATTTTTGCAGAATATTCATATTTTTCTTCACAATTTTGTGTATCTGGCAGGTAGCTTGAATATGTAAGCACTAATGGGATTCTCCTTGGTCCATTGGTTTATTTTTTCTTTTCTAATGCTTCTTTTCTGGATGTTTGGTCCGCCCTTTTTGAGATGTCTGTTTATCCACTCTGTCTTGTAACCTCTACTTTTAAGCTGTTCTCCGAGGAGTGATCTTTGTTTATATAATATTTGTTATCGTCACTGCATATTTCTTTTCAAGCGGATTCCAAGGCCATGAGGTATAGCTTGCTTTGTATTTCTGGGGTGGTCTGAATCTTTGTGTAGATAAATGTGCTTGTCTGTTTCTTTGCTATAAAGGTCAGTTTCAATGTTCCCATTTTCTAAAATTACCAACCGTATCCAAAAACTCGATTTGTTTATGGCTGTGTCGTAGCTTTATGTTTATTTTTGAATGGATGTTATTTGCATATTCTGTAAATTGCTGTAAAGTCTCTATTCCATGTGTCCAGATACCAAAGCCATCATCTATGAATCTTTTGTATATAAGTGGTTGTAACCTAAATTTCTGACAACTTTCTATCCCAAATTCGCATGTATGTACAAGCATAATTTTTCCCAAGCTTTGATCCGATAAGCCGTTCCATCAACCTGTATGTAATGTTTTCCATTATGCTCAAAGTGTTGTTTTCAAGAACTAGCAGTATCATATTCAGAATCTCTTCATCAGGAATTTGTTTTGACTTGCGGTATGCGAAGCTTCTTTGCATGCTTCTAGCCCATCATTCTTTGGTATTTATGGATATAGTTTCTCCACATCAAAGCAAAATAGTATTGCATTTTTGGTAATTTTTTATGTCTTTAATTTCATTAAGGAAGTGGGAGGTGTCTTTTATATAACTAGGCGTATTAATTACAAATTCATCTAATTCTTTCTCAGCTAGTTCTGCCACTCGTTATGTCACTGTTCAATACCACTTATGATTAGTCGGAGGGGGTTTCTGGTTTATGTATTTTGGATTTCCTTTTATTTGTCCTGGTCTTGGGCTGTCGGGAATTAAATACTGTGAAAGTCTTTTAGGGAGAGTTCTATCTTTATCCATTCTATTTATGAGTTTCTTGTTGTCTTTTAAAATCATTGCTGTTGGGTCTTCACTTACATGTTTAATATGTACTTGCATCCTTTAATTCATTTTTCAATATCTTCATTGTATTTATCAGAGTCTAGTATCACTATCCCTGATCCTTTATCTGCTGGTCTAATAACAATAGTTCCATCTTCAAGGAGGTCTTTCATCGCAATTTCTTCTAATCTAGAGATATTATGCACTACTTTTTTCTTCATACCTTTTAAGATTTCTTCTTTTACTGCATCTATGTAAGCATCCAAACATTTATCTCTTCCACTATTAGGAGTGAAAACAACTGTTACTTTTTTTTCTTATCCCACCATTCCTCACTTACTTCATTATCATTATTTTTCTCTTTGTGAATCGTAAAAAAACTCTCGTAACCTCATTCTCCTTTCCCATTCTTTTAATTCACACATGATATTTGATATATCTGGGTTTCTGTTATTTGGGACAAAAGTCTCACCTTTTGAAAGTAGATTTATTTGGTTCTTGGTTAAGTCTTTTTTTGATAATTAATTACTACACTTTTATTATCTATCCTATTTAATCCGTTACCTTTCTTCTTATATTTACGTTTATATTTTTTGTACCTTGTATCCGTCTTCTTACTATCCTCATTCATCTTCTTTAAACCTTCATTGCCGTTTGGCTCATTTTCTTTGTCACTTTTCTCTGCATGAACCGGCTACCTATATTAGCATCACTATATACTAGTTTATCATTTTGTGATATGTTATTGGACAGCATGATCCTTCAATTCCAATACATGATTAAAATGGTTGCTGGAATAGTTAAGATGAATTGGTTCATTTTCATTTCCATTCAAATGCCTTAGAGTCATCAAGGGAGAAAACACATTCTTTATACCATTATCATTGACAATAATATTCCTGTTAAGAATAGTTGAGATTGCAAATAACTGGGCCTCTGTTGCCCATGAGCCTAATGTACCATCAGTTCTTAATTGTTCTTGTAAATGACTCTTAATATCACCATCAACAAAGGGAAAATATTCTTCTTTATTGCCCTCCATGTGGTGTACTGTGGTTTTTCTGATCTGCTTATGATATTTTTCTGATCCAGTCAAAAAGACACTATTATTGTTGTAATTATTATTATTATTATCATTATTATTATTACCATTGTTGTTATCATTATTATTATTATTATCATTATCATTATTATTATTATTATTATTACCATTGTTATTATTATTACCATTGTTATTATGATTATTACTATTATTATTTTTATTATTATTAAATTATTTGCTATTGTAAATATTATTGGAATGTTTTAGTAGAAAATTTTTTAATAATAATAATAATAATTATTATTTTTAATGTATTTTCAATGAAATAAGTTTCATAATTCTTGCTATGTTAATATTATAAATAATATTAAATAAGGGGAGCAACGTTATGCAGTGGAACAATTTTGACGGAAAACGTCATCATCATATTTTGCGTAATTTTTATTGTTGACGTCAACGACGTCATTTCCTGTATGCATAACATAGTTAAAGATAAGACATGTAAGAAGATAAATATGTGATTTATATAAAAATAAACAGTAACTCCTTGATAAAGAGGGGTTTAACCCCTCGAAACGTTGGAGATAAAAAAGTTTGTGTAGTAGATAATTACAAAATATCTTGTTGCCGTTGACTCTTGTTTCGAATTAGCAACATATATATAAACATGATCACGTAATTTTTATTTACTGCTTTTTTTTTGTGTTATAATTCAGTACGAGGTTTAAATACAACAAAATATAACAACAAAATATCAAAGCCTGCATAAAAAGAGTAAAAATGTTAGTTATAATAGAAATTTTACAGACTCTTGTATGAAATAAAATCAGGCACTATGACATACTGAAATAAAAGAGTGAACGACTAGAATTCTAACATCTGATATCCACACAACTAAAACTTAGTTTGCATCAGTTATTGCATAAATCGCTTTTATTTGATCTTTACAAAACTAAATTATTATTTATTCAAGTTTAAGTCAAGACAAAGTAAAAGGGATGAAATTGTTCAAAAAAAATTATATGGGCAAATTTTTGAAAGCTTAAAAACATGTAAAAAAATTACTATTCCTTCAATACTTAACACCCTTAATCAAAGTTTAGTCTTTTAATCAAAATTTTTAAATGCGTTTTTAAATTGTATACTGTTCAGAAAAATGAAAAAAACCTGACCCAGATATTAAAAAAGGGAAAAATCACAATGAAAAAATTGGGGAAAGGGGGGGTGATAAAATTGAAACCCTTTTTTTGTTTTAGATATTCTCGTACATGGCCCCCTTTGTGTGCGGGCTTTGTCATGCAAAACCCGACACACGGAAAAAGTTGCTAGTTTGAGGGTTTTAAAAAAAATCTTTTTAAATTTTTAAAAACATTGCTTGGCATTTACATTCTTAGCCTTTGGTACGGCAATTTGAATAACCGGACTTTGATTGGTTAGAAAATTACATACATGACATTTTCTATGCAAGGTCTTTGAGTTCCTTTGGTTGCCCATATTTTGCTATGTTTCTTTCGCTTGGGCTCATAAAAGTGAACCAAGGTCTCATTGCCAGTGATGATATTTGCTAAAGATCGTTTGTTGTATTTAGGGAACTGTTTCAACAATTGTTTGGAGAGTCTTATCCGAGCAAGTTTTCGCCCGTTTGTAAGGAGATGGGGTATCATTCTGGCACTTTTCCTGAATCCACACAACTTTTAATTTCTTACACCACCTTGTGACAGATGAAAAATAATGTTCATTGTTCCCATAAACAACACATATTTCACTAATAAAATATGTCTTTCGCCATTATACCAAGAATATCGCGGTTTTAGATATAGGACCATATATTTGGTCAGTAAAAGGAAACCTTTTCCTAACCATTTAAGCTCTATTATACACGAGCGTTGATCGAGGTATTGTCAAAGCTAGACTGAACTGATTTACACATGTACTGATTTTATACATCAATTGAGAGCTTTCACAGCCATACATGTTCATAGTTCGTGCAAATTGTGGTTAAAAGCGAGATATTGGCATAGTTTCATTTATATTTGAACACCCTTCGTAATATTTTCCTTTCCAGTGTATCTATTTCGCCTGAAACATATGCATAATTTGCGTAATCTTTTGTCAAATAGTTGTCTCATAAAATATCTTTCAACCATAGTCTGCAAAATTCGTTAAATCCAATCCAGCTTCTGAAACGTTTGTAAAGTACTTTGAAATTTATTTGTTAGGAATTTTTTTTTCTCTTTTATAACTTATATTTATTACATCTGATTATAATAATTTTTGGTTTTGCCTTCTATTTTCGAAGCAAGACTTATCACTTTACACTTTTCTTTCAAAATATTATTTTTCTCAAGTCATTCGTAGCACATAGCATTTTCCATTTTGCAAGTGTGTATGTTACAAATAAATACTACATATACAAAACGTAGTTGATTTATTTTGGGTTTCTACATTCAGCGTTGATATCTTAAATATATCATTATTATATATTAAAAACTACATGATTTTCTCTAAGTGATTCTGCTAAATTAAATGATAGAATAGAAATTCAAACGGTTATTTATGTACGAGTTATCCTACCCCTTTTTTGTTAAGTAAGTAAAAAGTGTTCATGAAACATAATCTAGTTTGTACAAAAATCGCATCCATTAGACTATTAAACTGTAAAAAATGTCTTTTTAATCAGTTCAAGCAGTTATAATTCATAAAAAAATCATCACTTTAGGTGTAAGATATAATTACAATTAGTCTTCATTAACAACATAATATAATTATACATTCATTTGCTATCTTTAATTACAAAAAGAAACACATGACAAGTCGTTATATGTAAAAGCAACGGCATAAAATAATGAAAAGATATACGGAGGCGATAAATTAAAGATTTGAGATTATAGACATTTTATGAGACAGACACACATTATATCTTGGTTATTATCCTACAGTCGAACATATTCTCTAATCAAGTTCGATTCCAGACTGCAACATCATAATTAAGAGAGAGCAAATTCAATAAAAAAAAATTAAATTCTGTTATTACAGCAAATCAATAGATATTAAGATTTGAATCCATATGAAAATGGTTTTTACCCCCAGAAAGGAAAATCAAATTAACACTTTGAAATTCAGGGGATTTTGTCGCGTTCAACCTTAAGGGAGAGATGCAATCTAATTCATGCAACTTTTATAACTTGCTCTTAAAGATTTTAGAAAGAAGTAGAGCTAACTGTCAAATCGTATGGTTTGTGCAATATCAACACATTTCTGGGATACGTGCGCATCTTGATAAAAAATTGTTTTGGGTACATGCTGAAGAAATAAACATAATTATGTAAAAATAATTATAAAGAGTGTCCTGAAATGCATAATTGTAAAGAAAATGATGTTGCATTACTTAAAGTACATATACTGATATCAGAATTTAAATCTATTATTTGCTAAGAAATATCTATATTAAAAATCAAATTTAATTCTTTCCATGGTAAGAATTTTTAAAATACATTTTCCTATGGGGATTTTTTTTTTCACTTGATAAAAATGTAAAAATTTACACTCGTCACTGTATGGAAGTCTCTAATGAAGTAGGATTTATTTCTGTTATCAGGTAAGGCATTCCTTAGATAGTTTTACTAAACCTGTTAATGGCTAGAATAGTTCTAAAATATGTCAAGATGCAAAGGCAAAATTTCAAAAAGTAACTTTCTAACATACTAGTTCAGTACACGGACACCGTTGTGAGATATAGATTTGAAAAGTTGTTTCTAGCGTCGATTCTTTTGATTTCTTGCCTTGTTGCATGTAAGGCTCACTATATGTACTTACTTAATTGATGCACGTTAAGTTATAGCGTTTGAGAAACACACGATGCTTTTAAACAGGCTAGTGATTTGCTTTACTTGAAAGTCTTTATTCAAATGATCTATATAGATATTTACCTACCATTTCTTGATATTGTTTTTCATTTGAACAACGAGTTTGTTCCTAGCGGATTATATAACACTCCCTCACTTGCAGCTTATGCTTTTCACACCTGTAAAATTCGATATCTTATACATTTATACAATATCCTACTGTGCATATAGATAGGAGTAATGACAAAATAATCATTTAAGTGCATTTCGCGATAAATTACCCATAAATCATATTAATATATCTTTCAGCAATGAAGCATTCCACAATAACAGCATGTCGTAACTATCTTCAGTGACTACTGAATTAGAGATTATTTGAAAAAAAGGTTTCGCTTGAAAAAAGGAAAGTTCACTGACTGATGCTTTGGAAAATTCATCTTATTTGGTTTAATCTTATCAAAAAAGTATTAATATCTATTGATAATAATATGGTCATCTGCATATACGAATATCATTTATACTACATGTATTTAATATTTCAAACCCATTAAGTTCTATTTTTGGTACATAGGTATTGTCACTTTCACCGACATTTTATCATCAAGTCATTGAACTGCTATGTGATCGACTTATCTGTCTAGAAGATTGTGTTTTGATGCTAAGAAAAGTTCATGAATAAACCTGATTCTGTTTTAAAACTTTGCTACATTTTGTGTAGTTCGTATCTTTGTATTTGGCTGTTTCAAATTTATATCTACTGGATATGAAATTATATTTTTATTATAATGATTTACCCGTCAAATAGTTTTTCACCTGACTCAAATATTAATAGAAAAATTGACACACTTAAAGAAAGTATAAAATGTTGAAACTGAAAATGCCTGCTTTAAAGTTATCTCAGGCTACATTCCATGTGCTTATTTCCTGTCATTAACATAATTTAACCTATACATATAAAAAGATAACATTTAGTATTTAGTAACATCCTTAAATGCCTTTGACAGCGATTGGAACCTCGAATGTGACACTTTGTGTCATTCGAAGAAAAGCGGCGAACGGTTCCCCCAGTAAACATGCGTGTGCCCAAAAGTAGAAATAAATAAATGAAATTGAATTTTGAAAAGCAATCAAGGATTATGTACCTGTTTTGCTCTCGTTATTTAGAAAAAAAAATCCCATTGATATAACTTTGTATCATCTACCTTTTACATTTTCAAAAAGCTGTTCAGTAATCTTTCCAATTTTTTGCATATTCCTTGTGTTTCTTTTTGCACAAAAACCTAAACGAAGATACGTCGGATAAAGAGGGATTAGAAATATTGAATCAAGTTTCATTTCAGTTAAAACCTTGATTAACTTCATTCAACAATACGTACAGGAAATGTTCAATTTCCTCACAGCAATAAACTGAAAACTCCCGATTCTAAATGGAGTGCCTAAATAAAGATGCCGTTGAAAGTTTTGTTGGATATTACGAAATATGTCACACTAATAACAGAAAAATAACATGTTAATCCTTTCAGAAACAAATCAAGCAAGTGTATTTGGAATTCTACATTCATAAACATGTATTATACATTAACATATCTTACATATAAGTGTTCTTTATCCAACAGAGTCTTAAAACGGCATTTTGTTTCTTTTCACGATGTTATTTACGTATTGCATCGCCCTTAAAAAACGACAATGCATGGGGAAAAAACAACAAAAAAAAACCCAGAATTTTCATAGATATGTCATTGTTGATATGCGTGACAGTCCTATTTCTTTTGCTTATGTCAGTCATTTCTCATGCAATCAAAACATTTATATACAAATTATGATTACGACAAAAGGTATTGTTCATAACCGATGTATAGATAATGAGAAGAGCAATAATATCCTTGTTTATAATATACATGTGTTTATTTACAGAAGAACGTTCGGATATATTTTTGAGATACAATACATGTACTATTTAATCAAATTGTAATTAAACTATTCGCAATTATTTGAGCAATTTTAAGGGACGTGTTACAACCTTCTAGTCTATTAAAAATATGAAATTTAGCTCTTAGTGCATTAAACTTTTTAAAAACAATCTATTACATAATGAAAAGAAGCCATATTAATTTAAAAGCAACGAAAACTTGTGCCCAAAACTGTTGTAACAGCATTCAGAAAAAACTGCTGTAACAGCATTCGGAAATTGCTCGATGATTTGATTTATATTGCGTTTGGTACATATACAATGATTAGTATTGCTTGTCAACACATGAAAGACTTTTGAAAGAAAATGTAAATCTATCTTTTCTCTGTAAGGCAATTGCACACACAAGACAATTACACCACTAATTTAACTGTAAATGAAGACTTGGGATGGATAGCACCAATTGCGAGACAATTTCCGTAACGAACTACTGCGCGGATTGAGACGAACATAGAAATAATTAAAGTGTTCAAATGGTGCAATAGATAAAAGGGAGCAAATGAATTGGTATTTCGCACTAGACAGGTAGTGGAATAAGACAAGAATTTACATCCATATGGACAAACAATCAATCAAAACCCATATACGTGCAGCGCAAGGAAACTTATTTTAAAATATATATTTTCTATGAAAATATAAGCTCTTATAGACTCTATAAAATCAAAAACAATTGGAAATAGAGTCGGAAGACAGGATACATTAAATGTAGTATAATTATGTAAAAAGATGAAGTGATTTAGCTAAATTTTCGTGTGGATTAGCACCTTTGAACATTGAAACATATCGTTATGGACGTATACCTATCACGGACCGAAAATGCTTTCAGGGTCTTCAAGAAAAAGATAATGAATGTCACGTATTTTGAGTATATACGATAAAATGACACTAGACAAAAGCAAATATCCTATTCTATCACATGGAAACACAAAAGGCTGTTTATGCATGTTGTCCAGTCATAGCTAGTTTCAGGGCATCTTTATTTAATGTCATAAATTTGTTTTTGTTTTGATTTCCTGAGATAGCTTTACACTTATACCCTTTTAAAATGATGAAAACAAATTACAGTGTCAGTATTATTAATTATTTATGTTTTAAATTGAATTTAGTTTATTGGAAATATGCCATTTTGTTCTTTCTTTGAACAATCGTCTCAGATTATATACAATGAAGCTTTAAATTAAATTAAATATTCTAGAAAAAGTATCTCCAAAAGAAAATCCAATAAATAAACGCATCTAAAGATACAAATTAGATTTTACAATAATAGCAAATCGATAGAATGTAAATTTTGTCTCCTTGCACAAGGGATACAACGCCAGCGACTTTGTACAAAATACATGTTAAAGAAACCATGAAAGAAATAGAGCAGTTCATATAGAAGCATCTATTCCTTTTCACATATTTGCATATTATGAAAACAGAAAGAAAACATATAAATTTCATCATAATTTCCTTTTCTGATAGCTGTCAAATATAGAAAATAAGAGCAAAGCAATCAAATTTAGATACATATTTTAAACACTTACTAAGTATTATTCACGTTTGAACACATTAGAATAGTTTTAAATTTGTTACTAGTATTTTATAACTAATTGATGAATTCAATACTTTTTTTCTAAATAAGATTAAAAATTACTTTTATAAAGGTTTAGCGTACAAAATTTCATTTAAATGACAAAGTAAAAACCTTATTATATTATTGTATAATCCTGTCATAAAACTCACGAGGACGACACACTGTTTTAATTGTGCCTTTAAGAGAAATAAATTGTCGATCTGACTACTTTTAATCAGATCAAAAGTAATACAAATATAACGAATTACTTTGGTAGCACGAAGCGTTGCGTGCGTAAAATGTATTCGTCAACATAGATTTTGGCGGTTAATTCTGGCAACATGTTTTCTCCGAGAATCGCATCAAAGTATGTAAATGATTTTATCATTTAAGTGGACCTTTATAAGGTTCTGAGAAAGTTTTTCTTACTTCATCTTCATATAATGAGGTGTTTTTGCATACGTGAGCGCGCATGCGTGCACGTGAATGAATATATATTTTATGCATATAATTACGGAAACAAATAATATTTACTTATGATATTAGTTGTCTTTTTTTTCTCAAAGACCTTGCTTTATTTGGTGTTAGATATGAGGTTTCTTATAATAATATTGAACTATAAAGTGTCTCTTTGTCTGTGATTATCTGTATAATATAGCAGTATTTGTTTTGACAAACATAGTCTCAGTATGTCTGTAATAACATGCAAGGAGACAAAGTTCTGAGCAAATATATTCAAATCATACAATCTTTGATAGCAAGTCAATAATACATTAAAATATCAAACAGATCCTTTGAGAATTTGTAATTCAATCAAACATAGAAATTTATATTTCATCCGATAAGAAAAGGATATTTTTGCTTTCCAATTATGTGAAATTTTAATATAAAAAAATGAGAAACGGATACAAATAGTTTAAATAAAATATATATTTATTCAAATCTATATACAACGTGATCACACAAATATGAGTGCCTATTCACTTTTTCGTATTTGTACGGTTCAGCGGTTCAGTTTAAACCTCAAACGATAGACTTAAAACTGTGCCAAAAGGTTTAGTAGATATTTTATATCATTCGAATGATATCTGCTGCAGCTTAATATGCATTAATTTACTAATCATTTCTCAACATATCTCCACGCAACTGCAAATACAAAATGTATGTGGGATATAGTTTTTTCTTTTCTTTACTAGAGATTCGAGAGTGTTTCAATAAGCTCATATCTGTCAATATTAAATAAATTCTGTTTATTATATACTTATAAATGAAATATTGAGAAATATTGATGAAATAAAATGCGTATTTTCATTTTCCTTATTTTCACTGTAAAAATTTATTTTTCACTGCAGTGAAACATATTTTCCGTATTTTCACTGGTGTCTTGCCGGACTACTTTCTTTTAAATTTTGCCAGTACACAAAATTTAAGGGAAAGTCTTTCAAATTTTAATGTCAAAAAAGATAAAAATGTATATAATAAACAGAAAATTCAAGGTTTTTCTATAAATACATGATTTATTTTCATCTTGTGGCATGAAAATTACCATATTTCACTCGTGGCTACCGCCACTCATGAAATATTTATTTTCATACCACTCGATGAAAATAAATCATGTATTTATAGAAAAAACTTGAATATCCTCTATATATTAAATCAAACATAAATCAAGAAGGGTTAGCCGCAATATTTCTGCTGAGGTTTTGCGCCTCTGCACTACGTGCAAGTACCTGTGGAAAGATGGGTTTTATTTTTGTTAGAATATTTTTTCAACCTAAACTAAGCTGATATCTACTTACCTAGCAATTCTAATCAGACATGTCTTAGAAAGCATACGTCTACAGTTATCTTGAGCGATTGTCTAGACTGTATAAGCCGTCACCTCATTGACTTTATATCTACTTGCAAATGAACTGTCGCTTTGAATACATAGCAACTAATAGCAAGTTTTGCGGCGAATATGACCGACTTTTATAAGAAATCAAAGTGACTCTATATGTACAGATAATTTGTGTTTTGTCTTTGTGTTATTCATTTTTTGTAATGAAGTTTATTTTCAACATGCTGTCGGTTGTCTTGCAAGGACATTGACTGACATTTTTAAAATGAAATTTGAACCACATTCAGTATAAAAACACTGTTTATATACAAGTAATAATTGCCAATGACAAACAAATGAATGAGTTTCGTCAAATATCTTCATTCAAGACGAGTGGTCTGCCTGTCAACTGTTAAGCTGCCACCTTTATGTACAGTTATTACTTTCTAGATATGCGTTTACTATCTATAAAAAACAGACTGATTGCTGGGCAACAGACAACTGTGACCAATATACTTTTTAATACAAATAAGGTGGTGTTTTCTTTATACAATATGTACTAAAATGTAGTATGTAAATGCGTTTTTTCATATAAAACTTTGGCAATCATAATTATCGAGAATTACTTAATATGTAAAGAATTAAAACTGATAAGACATTTATAGAAACATACTGATCGAATCATCTTTCCTATTCTTTCTCCTAAGATATGTTGGAAACTTTAAAGTTTCAAGAAAAAAAAACATAATTACTTTTCCAAGTTATACTCAGGACAAATATCAGCATAAATTTTTAGAATGGGTAACTTCTTAAAAAGACGTAAAAAAATATGGTTCTTGGGCACGGCACTTCCCCTTGCTAAGAAATATCATCAATCAATATGATACAGCCATTACTTTTTAAGTTATGTCTTGTTGTGAATAAAGCATTTCAAATAATATTACAAAAGGCCATACCGTAAAATTATTAAACAAAAGTTATGGTTAAAACTTCTTCTATTATGCCCCTGGCAAATCACAATGAACATTAGGAAGGGTGACCAGCTGGCCAGACAGAGACAAACTGATTCCAGTATACCCTCCAACATCTTAACAACATTATTGTGCTGGGGGTTTGTTATTTGTTAAATATGTAAAATAAGATTTTCAAACAATCAATAAATGACATTAGTGCTCGCCAATTTTTTTAAGCCAATCACCGACGAGGATTTTTCAAATTTTCAGGTTTCAAATCTTAATAGAACAGATTTTATATAAACTGGACGTTTTATATTATAAAACGCAAGTGGGCGGAGCACTAAGCCGGTTAGAGTGCATATTGGATGTTCTTCGTAAATAAGAAAGCTACAGTCGCTTCGCAAGCTCCGCTCCTTTTTAGTTTTCTTATTTACGAAGAACACCCAATATGCACTCTAACCTATACGAAGCGGACTCAGAACAACTAAAATATCAACAACTATCTTTATTTAAAAAATATCACAGACATTTTATTACAGTCAAAAGAAAATCACTTTTATATAAAGGTAAATCAGTGTTATAATTATCTTAACTATAAATCAATGAAAGCAATGTTTAATATTGCAAAGTTGCTTTTTATATGAAAGAATCCCCTGTACCAAAACAACATATTCAATGTTTGAAAAACTTTCACAGATAATTTTGTGAGCATGTTTAGGCATTTCCATTTGTCAGTGTCTACAAATGAGTAACATTTTGACTAAATTTAAGTCAATGTGAACAGATTTATTAAGTAGTTATAAAGATAAAAAAATATACAACAGAAATTTAAAAAAAAAACGTTTACTCTGACAAGAGAAGAATGGTGCATGTTTGACTTGCTTTTAACAGATACAAGAAAGAAATGCACATACTGAAAATGCAGAAACTCTATAAATATAGACACTGTAATAAAATAAGGCATGAATCTGGCAGTTATGAAACAGTTACTGTCTTTTGCTAAATTCCGCTTCATAGACATAAAAAATGTATTTCATTAGACATGTCTCAAAGCAAAAACATTTTTGCTACTTATAAGGCATCTTCGATGTGTGTTTTATTGGGAGACGGGATACAAATGAAAGCATCCAATTTCTTACGACTGTTTACCGATCCCAAACCTGCTATATTGAAACATCTATATTTCCCTAGATAAATCAAAATCTCACAGCTAGATCTGGCTAGACAGTAATATTTGCACAGTCAGTACATTTTATCTTTACATGGTACTATTTTTGACAACTACCAGTAGACATATACCTACATATATATTCGTATAATTACATTGCCAGGAAAAGCAAGTAAATTATGCATGGAGTTGTTTTCAAAATAGGTTATTCATTGCATGGTAGATCTATTTCTCAGACAAGGGTATGAATTCTTAAATGCACGGCAAAATATGCAAAAGAAAGTTCTTGCACTGAACTAACTTTTTTGTTTGTTTTTGTTTTGATTTTCAAAGATAACTATACACCAATGCGTCTTTGAAATGATGTAAACAAATGAAATTGTCAGTATCAATTATCCTTAAAGTTTATGGTTGAAATTGAATTAAGTTACATTTTCGCTTTCTTTGAAATTTCGTCTCAGATTATATTCAATGAAGCTTTAAATCAAATAACGTGTTCTAGAAAAATATCTCTTAAGGAAAAGCCACTCAAAAACCACATCCAAAGATACAAATTAGATTTTGCAATAATAGCAAATCGTTAAGATGTAAATTTTGTCTCCTTTCCCTAGGGACAAAATGGCAGCGACTTTGTATAAAAAATATGTCAAAGAATCCATGAAAGTAAATGGACCAGTTCATATTGAAGCATCTATTTCTTTTTCTTTACACATTATGTTTTTAGCACATTATGAGAATAGGAAGAACGTATATACGTTTACTTTTCTGACAGCTGTCAAATAAAGAAAATAAGAGCAAAACAATCAGTTTAAGATACATATTTCAAACACTTCATACGTATTGTTCACTTTTTAACACACTGAAATAGTTGTAAATATATTTCTAGTGTTTTGTATCTTATTTAGCAACAATTAAATATTTATTAAAAATTTAAAAAGAAAGAAATAAAAGTAAACTTTACTAAGACTTTATGTAAATAATTACATTCAATAACAAAAAATAACATAATAATATTACTGTACAATCCTGCCATTAAACTTATAAAGACAACACACTGTTTTAATTGTGCCTTAAAGAGAGATAAATTGTTAATCTGACTCATTTTTAATCAGATCAAATGTGATGCAAATAAGACGAATTAGTTAGGTAGCACGAAGCGTTGCGTGCGTAATAAGTACTCGTAAAATAGATTTTTGGCGGTAAATTCTGCGAATTGTTCCAACGATGCTGGGTATTACCTGCAAATACTTTTAGATCGCATTTAAGAATTTGTTATCTGGACAACATTTCTTTTATATATGTAAAACCCATCCGTCAATGCCCCTTTACAGTATTAGAGAAATGTGTGAGTGTTTTTTCGTTTTTGATGTTTTTCTAACTCATCAAAAAATAAATAAATGAATTAAGTAAATGACTAAAATAAATGAATAAAAAAAACGACATTTTTAGGTTGCTGAGTGTATAAATTCTCAAACAAATTTCATCGTTGATGCTTTATTCTATATCAAGCCTTAGTTCTCGTAGTAAGTAATTTGTAAAGCACTTTTAAACGGAAATGCACTTTTGGCAAACATGCAATTATGGGTACTTGCTACACGAATCTCTGTTTTTCCTTGCTGGTAGTAGTATACCTCTTATCTTTTACAAATACATGTATCAAGTAATTTTCTTTCACAGCTCTTTATTTTTAAAGAGGTTATTAAAAAATGTTGAACGGTCTAAAAGGCCTAAAATGTATCATTTCAAATATGACAACAAAATAACATTGTTAAACATAACAGTGAAAAGTGATAAGTACCAGTATATGGCAAAATGAAAGAAAAATAGTAAATGACTGTATTTTTTGCAAGTATTACATTAATATAAAACATTGGTTTATAAGCTTAGATTGTATAAACAAGATGAAATTTAATGTTTTGGAATTGTAAACAACAAAATTTAACATGCAATTTACTTTATATAACGACTGCTTCAATGCTTAAAATTAAATCTTCAACATTTAATTGCATCGATTACCATCAAATAATCCTTCAATATTTGAATACATACACATTCGGTTTAACATCATTCTTTAAAACGTCGCCAATATTTATTACGTTAAAGTTTTATTATGTTGCCTGAAATATCTTGTTGATAGTTGAATTCCTCTTCTGTCGGTGCTCGAATGCATATACGTTGAATTACAATTATGTCATCAACAGACTCCTTCGATGAAAGATAAGTACACGTACTTTCAAATCGATTTATTTGCTCTTGGTGAATTTCTACTTTCAGAGACAGAAGTTCTGATAAACCTGATAACTTTCGTTCGTGATAAATGTAAATAATTTATTATATTTGTTAAAGCAGTGTTCAACTTGTACATTGTAATCTTTATATCATATTGCACTTATAATTTCCATTGAGCACTTTATCAATGCAATAATTCATAAGAATATCTACAAAAACGATGCGGAATTCCCCTAAAGAAAGTTTAGATAAGCGGAAGGAAAAAACAAATGTATTTATGAGCACTAGGTTGATAGTTTTGATCAAATTATATATAATGCACTAATGAGATTGCTACAGGAAATGTAGTGCAGGATTATTAGTATTACATTCAATCTTTTAACAGACACTGTAATTTACTGCGATGCATTTTCAGGTATATTTAGCAAGATACTGTATGCAAAACTATATGATATAAAATAATGTTACACGTGTAGATTTTCAAGAAAACTGGCGACATTTCTAGATCTAGTAAGTATATAATAATTATTTTCAAATGAACAACAGAACGTTTGCTTAATAATTGTTAACGACTATAAGTGCTACTACAAGTTTTTTCTGCAGATATAGATATCATCCATCTGTTGATTTAATTTTACAATGTTGGCTTCATTGATATTATATAGTCAATTAGAAAGTAATACAAATATTCTGACTTTCTCACAACTTAAAACTGTTTATTTGATTTTTTAACAAGTCATAATTGTAAAATCCTTACTCCAGAGTGTTTTGTCCGAGAATCGCATCAAAGTATGTAAATGATTTTATCATTTAAGTGGACCTTTATAAGGTTATGAGAAAGTTTTTCTACTTTATTGAACTTTTCAGTTATTACACATCTCTTCATTTAATGCGACGTATTTGCATGCGTGCGCGCGCATGCGTGCACGTGAATGAATATCTATTTTATGCATTTATGATATTAGTTCTCGTTTTTCTCAAAAGGCCTTTTTATATTTTGTGTAAGATATGAGGTTTCTTATAATATTTAGTTTAATATTGAACTATAAAGTGTCTCTTTGTCTGTGATTATCTGTATAATATAGCAGTATTAGTTTTGACAAACATATTCTCAGTATGTCTGTAATAACATGCAAGGAGACAAAGTTCTGAGCAAAGATATTCAAATCATACAATCTTTGATAGCAAGTCAATAATACATTAAGATATCAGACAGATCCTTTGAGGTCAAACATAGAAATTGATATTTCATCCGATAAGACAAGAATATTTTCGCTTTCCAATTATGTGAAATTTTAATTAAAAAAAAGAAGAGAAACTACATGTATATCGTTTAATAAACGGATACAAATAGTTGAAATAAAATATATATTTATTAAAATCGTTACACAACGCAATCATACAAATAAGAGTGCCTATTCTATTTTTCGTATTTATACGGTTTAAACCTCAAACGATAGACTTAAAACTGTGCAAAAAGGATTAGTAGATATTTTTTATCATTCGAATGATATCTGCTGCAGCTTAATATGCATTAATTAACTAATCATTTCTCAACATATCTCCACGCAACTGCAAATATGTGGGATATAGTTTTTTCTTTTCTTTACTAGAATGTACAAAACGAATCTAAGCTTGATGAGTGTCTAACAGATAGTTCAGGCACCGTGGAAATGCCATTAAAATGTTTATTGTGAAACAATAACCATATAACCATGCATATTCTACGATGTATAAGTCAAAAGATGAATTTTGAGTCGACGAGCGACCAATAAGCACCTAAATGTGCGGAAGTCGGAGGCAAACAATTATTGAATGGAACAGAAAGGTTAGCCATGGTAACGACGACTGTCTTTCAAGCTATAACTGCGATCCAAGGGCTCAATCATTCTATTTCCCTTTCTCGCCTTCCCTTCCCCAAAATCTTCGGCGCAGGGCCACTCGCAGTTTTTCAAGCCGTCACTTAGATATCTTTCCGAGGCGTCACTTCTAGTTTACATGGAAACTCTCATTGGCCTCCGTCACGACATTGCCAGCTGGCGAGAGGAGGCTAATATAAGTTGAAACTAAGCACTAGTCAGGCGGTGTGGCAAAGTGAATAACGTGTTTGACTAGAGATTTAAGGACTGTCTGCCACAATGGTTCAAAATATAGAAAACCTCTGTTTGAGGCAAGCTGTTGCTTCGTTGAGCAAGAAACTTCACACACATTGCACACATTGAGTACCTGGTTGGCTCCAGATACTGATTTGAAAGTGTTTCAATAAGCTCATAGCTGTCAATATTAAACCCCAGTCACACTAGAGCTTACGATTACTTGCGACTACCGGCGACGTGTAAAACCGACGATCATCGGCGATTGTCTGCGACGAAACCCTCTTTGAACATTCGATTATAGTACGACCAATCATCATTGACAATCGCACGACAGGTCATCAGCAAACGTACGTTGGTGGGATTACTTACGACTACCCGTGAGCTGTCATGCGATGACCTACAACTTGTCGTACAACCATCACACGATTACTAAAGACTACTCAAGATTATCAGTGACCAGTGGCAATTTGTAAAGACTGTCGTTAAATTGTCGCACTTTCGAGCGACGATCGTGCGACAGCCTAAGACCTTATAAGATCACTAGCAACCTGTTTGATCGCAAAGAGGTTTTTGTGCAAGCTCAAAAACCTCTCTACGACTGAAATTGGTCGTGGGACCTAAATAAGATAACCTGCGACTATCGAAGATCACCGATGACCGTCGTAAGACGTTTTAGTGATTGTCCGCGACCAGTGGTCACTGGTGATCGTGAACTGATCTTTGCTGGTCGTAACATAAATTACGAAACAGATAAGCGGAAGGAATATGTGACCGAATTTATTTGCACTAGATTTATACTACTTTTGAACAATTACACTAATGGGATTGTTACAGGTAATGTAGAGCAGCATTTTTAGTATTTCATTCAATTTCTCAGAGTCTTTATCTATTAGCAGACGCTATCATTAACTGCGATGTATTTTCAGATATAGTAAGCAAGTTACCGCATTCAAAACTTTATGTTATACTTGTAGATTTTCAAGACAAGATCTTGTATGTATATAGTATTACTTTTAAATTAGCAGAACAAAAATGTTGCATCAAACGTTTAAATCACATTTCATAATTGTTATCGACTCTGTGCTACTGCAACATTTTTCTGCAGATATAAATATCATCTATCTATTGATTCAATTTTACATTGTTTGTTTCATTGATACTTTAATGTCAATTTCAAAGTAATACTGTCATGTATTCTGATTTGCTCACAACAAATGTCCCAGAAAACAGCCATTTGCAGTTTTTTTTTTTTAATTTAAACAAGTAATAACGGTTAAGGACTATCTATCAAAGCAAATACTATATTAATAGCAACAATGACATTCATTTATAAATATAAAGACTTTTTCCCAAAAAAATGTTTTTGTGACGATTGTAATTATGATACAGTATATATATATATATATATATATACTCAAGAGTGACTATGTTTTCTCCGAGAATCGCATCTAAAGTATGTAAATGATATTATCATTCAAGTAGATCTTTATATGAGAAAGTTTCTCTCACTTCATTGCACTTTCCATTCATTATGCATCTCTTCATAAAAAGCGTTAATATAAAGCGATGTGTGTACATGCGTTCGTGCGCGCGCGTCTGTGTGCATCTTGATGAATGTCGTACCGAAACAAATAATATTTACTTATGATATTTGTTGTCTATGTTTTCTTAACCCTTTACCACATATATACGCGAAACAACGCACTTTCGACCCCCCCCCCCCCTTTTTTAGGCCTCAAATAATGAAAAAATGTCCTATTTGGGCCCCAAACACATGTTTTCGTTTGAGAAATGTTGCTAAATAAATGAGCACTTTTTCGGCGCCGCCCCCATCCAAAAGATACATCAGGGGGTTGCCAGAAGGGGGATGTGCCCCCTTCTGTTAGGGGGGTTTGAAGGGGGGCGGATTCCCCTCATCGCCAAGAAAATTTTGGACTTGTGAGAGGCTAAAAATGACCCCAGGTCGATCATAATGTAACGTGTAACCAACGCTGAAAAGCCTTTGACGCTATCTCAATCCATTGAGAAGTTGCAGCACTTTGAAATCAGTTTTTGATGGAAAAAAAATCAAAGCAAAATAGTGATTTTGGCAAACTTGAGATTTCCCCTCCTTGCCATGGTAACAAAAAATTTAAGACTGAGCATGTCGTTACAAAGGCAGTGGTCCAGTCAACATTTGTGCCAAGTTTGATTAGTATTGAAGCATTTTTCATAGTTTCATAGCAGTTTGAACTTGTAACAGGAGGCTTTTCAGTGAAAACGGCCATTTTTCACAATATGCTCATGGGGGAAAGGGTTAAAAGGCTTTTTTCAAGATTTCTGTGTTAGATATGATGTTTCTCAGAATGATATTTGGTTAAATATTAAACTATAGAGTGTCTCTTTGTCTGTAATCATCTGTATAATATAGCAGTATTAGTTCTGACAAACATATTATCGGTACGTCTGCAATAACAAGCAAGGAGACAAAGTTCTGAGCAAATTTGTTCAAATCATATACAATCTTTGATAGCAAGTCAATAATACATTAAGATATCAGACAGAACCTATGAGAATTTGTAATTAAATCAAATATAGAAATTGATGTTTCAACCGATAAGACAAGAATATTTTCGCTTTCCAATTATACCTCAAGGAAAAAACAATCTTGTCTTAAATTGATGAACTAGGTTTGAAAATGTTAAACTACATGCATATCAGCAAACGGTTACAAATATGTGAAATTAGAATAGATATTAAAATCTTTTCACCATGTGATAATACAAATACATAATTTATATAGGTCCCTATTCTTTTTTTCGTTTATGTACGGTTCAGCGGTAAAATTCAAACCTCAAGCGATAAAGACTTAACTGTACAAAAGGTTCAGTAGATGTTAAAAAGATTGAAATTTTAAGCTATGTGTTGATCATCCGAATGATATCAGCTAATTATGCATAAATTGATAACGTTTGAGAAAATCGCCTTGCAGCTTCATAAGTGGGATACATTTTATTTTCATTATGTTTTGTTGTTGCTAGAATGTATAACCGATCTAAGCTTGATAAGTGTCCGCCCGATCTTCAAGCACTGTGACTACTACCCTCGGACATGTCAAAAATTGTACCCTTATATAATTTAATTTGGTACACTAACTGTGCAAATCTCACAGGTTATTAGCCAAAAAAGATGAATTCGGAGTATAAAGGTCACTGTTCAGTGGCCCAAAGGAACCTCAACGTACAGAAGGGTGAAGCAATAATGAAAAGGGTCGGTTAGCCCTAATAACGACAGTTGTCTTTCAAAATATGATAAAAAAGATCAACAAGGAAAGGCGGCGTTCAATGAACGCTACCCCCACACGACCCAGTAACAAGAACCAGCGATTAGGAGCCCAGACGGTCCCCCAAACAAAAACAGGACAGGGCACAAGGCAGAGCACGGACAGGCTAATCACTAAATGATAAATAATTTGTAACTGATAAGGAATTCAAAGAAAACAAATTAACGATTTAACAACATGCCCACAAACCTAAAGGGCACAGGGGAAGGAGACAGGAGACCCGGGGGAAGAGGGCGGGGGGGGGTAAATTAAAGAAGAAATAAAACTAGGGGCAAAGGGGAAATATTTACCATAGACGATAAAACAACAAGGGACACAAGCAAAAGTGTCACTTAAACAGTATGAAACAACATAGACATACATCTGAGTCATTACTGCGATTTAAGGGCTCGTGAACTGTAGTTCCCTTCCTTGTCGTCCCTGAATCTACGGTACAGGACCGCTTGCCACTTTTCAAGCCGTTTTTGTTCAAGGGGCTTTATGCACTCAAGTACCTTTCTATGCATCACTTCAAGTTTGCAGGGCCACTCTCATTTCCCTCAATCAAGACATATTGCAATCTGGTATCCGGTCACAACCGAGAGGAGGCTAATATAAGTTGCGGCGTGGTCTAGTGGATAACGCGTCGGACAAGTTATATTAAGACTGACTGCCGGCCGCTTGGGTTCAAACCCTGTTAGGAGCAAGCTGACGCTTCCTTGAGTTACACCCATTGCTGATAACTGGTTGGCTCCAGGAATGGATTGGAGAGTGTTTCACTTATCTTAAAGCTGCAACACAATCGACTTTAAAGTAAATTCAGTATAAACTAAACAGTAATCAGATAGGGATCCATCCGCCAAATCGCATTTTTTTCTGCCAAAGTCTTGTGCCTTTGCACCACGTGCAAGTACCGAGGGGAAGATAGAAATCATTTTATGCTAGGGCATTTTTTTTTACCTTACATAAAACTAGGCTGATATCTATTTACTTGGCAATCAGCTATAAAACTTCATTCAGAATTGTCTCAGAAATCATAACGTCTACAGTTATCTCTTGAACGATTGTCTAGACTGTATAAGCCGTCACCTCATCGAATTTATATCAACTTGCAAATGAACTGTCATTTTGAATACATATCATCTAAAAGCAAGTTTTGCGGCGAATATGACCGACTTTATATATGAAATCATTGACAGTGACTCTATAATTATGTACATATAATATTTGTTGTCTTTATGTAATGACCTCCATTTTTATCAGTAATATTTGCATGCTTCCATTTGTCTTGCAAGGACATTTGCTGATATATTTATAATGAAACTTGTTAAGGGGAATCACACTCGGTATAAAAAGCACTGTTATTAAACACGTAAAACCTGCTAATGCTAAATAAATTTATGATATTCGTCAAATATCTTTGGTCGTGACTTTTCGTCTGCCTGTCAGCCAATAACGTTGCGCCTTCATGTACAATTACCTTCTAGATATGTCCTTACTCTCTATAAAAACAAACCGATTGCTTGAAAACACAGATATGCCTTCACAATACGTCCAAAATAAGGAGTATGCATCTGTACTTATTTAAAACAAGAGGGCCATGATGGCCCTGAGGTCGCTCACCTGTATATAGCCCCCCCCCCCCCGCCCAATTTTTACCCAAGGGCTTTTATTTGTTTATTTGAACAGACTTGGTAGACACCCATAAGAAGATGTTTCATGCAAAACATCTAAGTTCTAGCTCATTGGGTTTTTAAAAGAAGATTTTTTAAGTTTTTACTATACACATAGAGTAAAAAACAATGACACCCCTCGGGCAGGGCCAGTTTTGACCCCTGGGCTTTTATTTGAACAAACTTTGTAGATATTTACTTAAAGATGTTTCATGCTTAATATCTAAACTCTAGTTATTTGGGTTTTTTCAAAGAAGATTTTTAAGTTTTTGCTATGTATATAAGGAAAATCAATGACCCCCGGGCGGGGCCAGTTTTGACCCCAGGGCTTTTATTTGAACATACTTGGTAGACACCCATTAGAACATGTCTCATGCTAAATATCTTAGCTCTAGCTCTTTGGGTTCTTTAAAAGAAGATTTTATAAGTTTTTACTATATGCATATAAGGAAAATCAATGACCCCTGGGGAGGGGCCAATTTGGACCCCAGGGTTTTATTTGAACAAACTTGGTAGACATTCACTAGAAGATGTTTCATGCCAAATATATAAGCTTTAGCTCTTACAGTTCTTTAAAAGAAGATTTTTTAAGTTTTTACTATATGCATATAGGGAAAATCAATGACCCCCTGGGGCGGGGCCAATTTTGACCCCAGGGCTTTTATTTGAACAAACTTGGTCGACATTTACTAGAAGATGTTTTATGCCAAATATCTAAGCTCTAGCTCTTACGGTTCTTTAAAAGAAGATTTTTTAAGTTTAAACTATATGCATATAGGGAAAATCAATTACCCCCCAGGGCGGGGCCAATTTTGACCCCAGGGCTTTTATTTGAACAAACTTGGTAGACATTCACTAGAAGATGTTTCATGCCAAATATCTAAGCTCTAGCTCTTACAGTTCTTTAAAGGAAGATTTTTTAAGTGTTTACTATATGCATATAGGGAAAATCAATGACCCCCCGGGGCGGGGCCAATTTTGACCCCAGGGCTTTTATTTGAACAAACTTGGTAGACACTCACTAGAAGATGTTCCATGCCAAAAATCTTAGCTCTAGCTCTTACAGTTCTTTAAAAGAAGATCTTTTAAGTTTTTACTATATGCATATAGGGAAAATCAATGACCCCCCGGGGGCGGGGCCAATTTTGACCCCAGGGCTTTTATTTGAACAAACTTGGTAGACACTCATTAGAAGATGTTTCATGCCAAATATCTAAGCTCTAGCTCTTAGGGTTGTTTAAAAGAAGATATTTAAAGATTTTTCTTTCGGTTGCCATGGCAACCAGAGTTCTGCATGGAATTAAATTCTTTGAACAATTTTTAAAGGTGACCACCAAAGGAACATTCCTGTGAAGTTTGGATGAAATTGGCTCAGTGGTTTATGAGGAGATGTCATTTAAAGCAAAAGTTTACGGACGGACGACGGACGACGGACGGACGACGGACGGACGGACGGACGGACGCCGGACGAAAAGCGATCACAAAAGCTCACCCTGTCACTCTGTGACAGGTGAGCTAAAAACTGGACAATCATACTTGATTGAGAATTAACTAAATATGTAATAAGACATCTGTTAACTTATGTTAGGGATACTCAGGCAAATATATGACAAAATATCAAATTTACCATTTTAACTTAATTTACGCTAAAATGAAGTTTTTAAAAGTGATTAAAAGTCCCAGCATGTTTTTTTCTGTATAAATACTTTATAATGTGAGTTTAAAACGTAAATAAGTCTACATATGTTGAACCAAATGACGACGCAAACAGAACTAACGAGTAGTTTTAAAACAAGTCATTTGACAATTACAATCCCTAGAAGTTAAAAAACAAATATTGTGGATATTGTAAGATTAAAACAAGTCTAAGTCGTTCATTTGACAGGTTCTTTTACGTTTTTATAGTTCTCGGTGACAACTATGGTGAAATCTAAACGCTCTAATCTGACCCGCGTGGGTCAGGTTTGGAAACCAACATTTTTTCTTTATATGGAGAAAAATTTTGTTCCCTAGACTGCTTAGTCTATTCATTTCGATGACGAGTATAGAATATTGGATAGAAAATTAAAATCTAAAATATGAAAATTTTGCCTGTGTTTCCCTTTAAGGTCTTAAATTGTATATCATATAACATGTATATACTATCTTGAATAAAATATGTTTAAACCAATGTTTATTTACAGAAAAATACCGATCAGAATAATATTTCCTAATCTTAATCAGAAAAAAAGTTCAGTAGAACACCATCAATAATTTTTGAGTAAAACACAGTATGAAAATATACAAACTGTTAGGTGCAAAGAAAAAGTAATGGTTCTTGAACACTGCACTTCCCCTTGCTAAGATTTACCCACGTTTCAAGATGATACTTCAAATACTATTTATGTTATGTCTGGATGTGAATAAAGCATTACAAATTACAAAGGGCCATTCTGTAAAATTATTCAACAAAAGTTATAATTAATGGCTATCTTTCTTAAAGTTTAAAGATAATATCTCCAAAAGTTCTTCTGTTATGCCCTTGGCAAGAAAAACACAATGAAAATATGGAACGGTGACCAGACAGAGAGACAAACTGATTCCATTATAAGCTCCACCACCTTTACAACCTTGTTGCGCTGGGGATTTGATATTTGTTTAATATGTTAAATAAGATTTTCAGACAATCATTTTAATTGGAGTGGACTCAGAACAACTAAAATATTGACAACTATCTTTATTTAAAAAAAATATCACAGACATTTTATTACAGTCAAACAAATATTACTTTAATATAAAGTTAAATCAGTGTTATAAATATGTTTAACTACAAATCAATAAAAATATGCTAAATATTGCAAAAGTTTCCTTTTTTTATAAAATGTGAAAGCATTTCATGTACCAAAAACAAGGTTCAATTTTAGAAGAATATTCACAGTTTATTTTGTGTGCATATTTAAGCAATTCCATTTGTCAGTATTTACAAATGAAGAACATATTATCTAAATGTAAGTCAAGGTGTACACATTTATTATGTAGTTATACAGAAACAGAAATTGAAAAAAAATAGTTTTTTTGGACAAGGAAAAAATGATGCTTGTTTGACTTGTTATAAACTGATACAAGAAAACAATGCACATAATGAATATACAGAAGCTCAATAAATATAGACACAGTAATCAAATAAGGCATGGATCTTGAAGTTATCTAAATGTCTCTCGCTAAATTCTGCTTCATAGCCATAAAATGTATTTCATTAGACAGGTCTCCATGCAAAAACATTTATTGCTACTTATAAGGCATCTTGATGTATGTTTTATGGGGAGATGGGATACAAATTAAAGCATCCAATTTCTTACGACTGTTTACCAATCCCAAACCGCTATATATATGAAACATCTATATTTCCCTGGATAAATCAAAATCTCACAGCTAGATCTGGCTAGACAGTAATATTTGCACAGTAAGCACATTTTATCTATACATTGTACTATTTTTGACAACTACCAGTAGACACATAACAACATATATATTTGTATAATTACATTGCCAGGAAAAGCAAGTAAATTATGTATGGAGTTATTTTCAAAATAGGATTATCATGGTAGATATCTTCCTTTTCAGACAGGGATTTGAATTATTAGATGCAAAACAAAATGTGCAAAAGAACTTTCTTGTATTATATATTAAGTGAACTAAGTTTTCTTAAAGATATGAGGTTCAGTTCATGAAAAATGCTGTTTAAAATTAACTTTGTACTCTTCACTCTAGTTGGTTTGCTTATGTGGTACTATGCAGTAAAACAACATTAAACAAATTCAGACAACAACATCTAGAATATCTTACATATGCCAACAACAAACCAAGAAACTTTTATTCTGACAAAATAATCAATGAAAAATGAGCTTAAATACAGAAAAGGGTGAAGGAGAGATATTTTAACATCTATGATATAATTTTCTTTTATAAATTCAGTCTCAGAGCAACATTTTTTATCTTTATCAAATACATGTACTTTTTTTGGTTTTAAAAACTTTAAGGTATAATAATGCCATCACACTCTACTGAAATCAGCATCATCATGGCTCTGTAGCATCATATTCACTTTAATTATTACCATGATGATTATCTACACATCTTGATCATCATCAGTGCCATCAAAATCATCATCACTTTCATCATTTTCCTGTGTTTGTGGGTGTGTCTTGTCTTCCTTCAGTAAAGGTGTCTCTCTATCCTTCTCCTGTAATTAAAATGTTAACACAAGTTATGACATTAATTCTAATAACCATGGTCTTATATATACTGCAGCACGAAATCAACCATGAATTTGACACTAAAGTGTTTAATACACAAGCTTATGAATGATGAAACATATTCATTTAGATATGTTTATTTCAATACAAACAAGCTATAACAATTACAGTACGAATAAGCAGCAGTTTGACTAACTAGTCAAAATATATCTACGTGCCAAAGCTAGATTCTGAGACATGTTTGTTCAGGGTAACTTACATTATATCAGTAAACAATGTCAACAGGACAATAGACAAAACTTCAATGAAATTTGTTGTAAATCACTGAAATACACATTCATACTAAGAAATGTCAAAATTTAGTATATCAGTAATGAGGCTTAATCATTTCTTAAAAATGCCTATTTCAAATTCACAAAAGATAGCTATATGTCTACCTAAAAACTTCAAAACTGCACAATCAGACTTTGATAACATTTAACAAGCATCATGTCCTTGTTACAATAAACATGCATGCTGACTTTCATTACAATTCAAATAGCATAAGGTAAAAATACAAAAACCTCTAATGCATTTAGAAATTTGAGCCACGTCATGACAAAACCAACATGGATTCAGACCATCCTCACCGTCTGATCAGGATCTATGCTGTTAGCTATCTGAGTTTCTCTACTTGTTATAGAGTTTGTAAGCAAACAGCATGGATCCTGATCAGACTGCGCCGATGCGCAGGCTGGTCTGGATCCATGCTGGTCGCAAATGCATTATGATGGTTTTGTCGTGACGCGGCTCATTTGATTAATCCTCAAATTCCTATTCATATAAACATTCTGCAAAATCTCCTAAAATATTGCAGAAAGTGATTTTCAGATATAGACATACCAACATTTGAGGTTTATATACCTTTTACTTTGATTTTTAAGTGAAAATTTCTATTTAAGCCAATAATTTATATGATTTCCTTCTTTTTTTCTAAACTATAATATTATGAACTGAATAGAGCCCATTAACAACTGGACGAAAATACAAAGCTTTTTCAATATTCACCTTTATTATTATTATTATAAATGAAATATTGATGAAATAAAATGTGTTGTTTTTTGGGTTTTTTTATGAAATAAAATGTGTATTTTTATTTTTTCGTATTTTCAGTGTAAAATTAATTCTTCACTGCAGTGAAACATATTTTCCATATTTTCATTGTTGTCTTGCAGTATGAAAATTATCATATTTCATGAGTGGCTTACTGCCACTCATGATATATTTATTTTCATACCACTCGAGGAAAATAAATCCTGTATAATTTATAAAAGAAACTTGAATATCCTCTATTTCTTTCAGCTTGAGAAGACAAAAAATTATAAACAGGATTTAAAATGACATAAATAGACTGATTCACAATGAATTAATATAATTAATAAGGTAATAAGTAAATTAAGAATTAACTAAAGATATTCTATAAAAGTAAAGCATTATATAACCAATCTCATAATTTTACACTTTGCAAAACCCCCAGCTATTGTTACATCTACTTAATCACACACAAGGTTATGGCTAATAATTGTACTTAAAACTGAATTAAAAGCTTCATGCATTATTTATAAGTATCAAAACAACTTTATTGCCAAATTTCAGTCTGAAATAGGAAGTAAAAAGAATGATGCAACTCATATTAAATAATTCAATATTGTTTAAGATTAGTTTCAACAATGGAGAAATGTAAGAAGAAGAAAAAACTTTATTAATATCATATAAGACATAAAACCAACATGAATTTTATCCTTTTTAATGTTGAACTAAGTAACTCTAAATTAGTCTACTCTATTTCAAATGCCTCAATACATTCTTTAAAGTAAAAAAAAAAAAAATGTATTATATGTTATAATTTTTACACATTTCTGACTTGAACCAATATAAAATTTTACATGTATTAACATATTAAAAACATACATACACACAGACAGACAGATAAAAGTTTACCATTGGGGTTACCATCTTGTGCTGTGAGATAAGAAGCAATATAATACACTGACAAGCTGTGACAGTGAAAACAGCAAATTTAGTGAAAAGTGAAAATGATGGAGTGATTAAGTCAAAGGTTATAAAGAAATGTTCTTATCCCAAACTCAGATCTCAGGTATTTGATTGGTTAGAAACAGGCACATAATGTATATTGTTTAATTGGGTTTTACTTCACATCGACACATTATAGGTCATACGGCAACATTCCAGCTTTACTGGTGGAGGAAGGCCTCAGGTGCCCTTCTGACTGTATTATTTCAAGTACGAACATACACCTGAGTAGAACCACCGACGTTCCGTACCGACGTTCTGTAAGCTAGCTGGATAGGTTCCTCACATGAAAGAATCCAAAGTCCCTGCCGTATTAGAACCTACAGCGGTGAGGGGCAAGTGGTTTGAAGTCAACAACCTTAACCACTCAGCCACAGACGCCCCCGGCACAGAATGTGAATTGACTAATAAATATCCTGATATTCCGCTTGATATCAGGAAAGGTTTCATAAACTTTTAGCTAAGCCCCTAAAACATTTTTCCTTAGAGCTGTCTCAAATCTCAAGATTTTCATTGGTTAGTGCATATGCACTATATATGTCCTATCAAAACCTGGGATGCCAGTTTGAGCATGGAAAATTTCTTTACAACCTTGGATCCTGGTTGTTTATAAAATATAAGTATTTATATTGTTTCATATAAGTTAGATTCTTAGTTAAACTGACAGTATTCATCCTTAGTGTGTATTTCAAGCTTTGGTTCAAATAAAAAACCATGTCTGCGCAAGTATTGCATTATTTTCAACAGAAGCACACATCTTTGTAGAATCTTTGACTTCTGGTTACATGGATAGCTCCTTCACATGAAATAATTCTATATACCTTGTAGTTTGTGTGTTTGTTTGTTAACTTACTTTTTATGCCAATTTTATCACATTTCTATTCATACCTTAGAAGTCAGTCCACCTTACATGCTTTCTTTGATAACTTAAACCAGTATTTATCAATTTCTCCACCAAAGCTTATCCCAAATGAAATAAAAGTCAAAACATCCTTGCCATGAAAATAGCTGTTTTTAATCTCCATGTTCTATCAAAAATATTTGATGTAACACATATAATTCTGCAGGCATACACACAACAATTTTCTAAAATATAGGTCAAGGGAAAGAACAAGCTAAGCATTTCCAGTATATATCACTTTTCTTAACTCCCTTTCAAATTTCTTGTTGAAAGAAACATCCAAACATCATGTAATAGACACAATGTGCAGAATTATTACCTTAATATTCACTATGTTGCTGCAAAATATTAATACTACTTTATTGATTACAAACACCTTATTTCAATAATTTCTGATGCATTTGTAATATGGAAGCAGCAGTAAATTTAATTTCCATATTATTTTTTTCATTTATGGCTCTGGTATATATGTTTTTGCAATTCATCATCATCTACTCTTAATATAGTGTGCAACAATATATGATCTTTTTTACTTGGTTTTAGTCCTGTAAAGTTTAGTTTAAATAAAATGCTAACACATAATATTTATGGTATTGAGCCAGCATAAATCATTCCAGGCAACATGTAGCATAAGGATATATCAAACAACATTCCCCAAGCTAACTAGATACCATCCTCAAAAATTGATTTAAATGTTCAACATTTTTTTCTACATTTGCATGTAAATATTACAATTATTGGGTGAATAATTTTGCATGTAATTATTACAAATATTAGGTTTTTAATAATAACTGATTATTAAAGCAAAAGGTAAAAAAGCATGGAACATTAATCATAATTTAAAATTGTATTATCTAGCATTGTGACAGGGTATAAAGGTTCAAACTGAAATGAAAGAAGGGTTCACACAATTAAAAAAAGGTACAGGAAAAAATTAAATACCTGAGCTATGGGTTTCTAGAACAAGAAATCATTCTACAGTAAATAATTGCTAAATTTGTTGACAGATTTTAAATAGACAAAATAATATAAATGTTTTGTTTTTCTTTTCATTTAGAATGTAAGAAATGACTAATCTGTCTCAGGTTATTATACCTACCATGCTCTACATCTTATATCAAATATTTAGTTTTAAAGTAAGGTAAAGTTACAACACTTTGTTTCAAAGTAAAAATTATTTTTTAAAGGAATCAATTTACAATGTAATGCATACTAATTTCACATCCAATCTTGAGTTATAAGTAATAGGTTATTAAACAAATTACAATTTATTTTTCACTATACTAATAAACTAAACAAATGCAAAGCAAATACTGCTTTCTTACAGTAATGAATGGTATTATTCTTGAAAAATCTAAAACTGTATGAAACCTACCAAGATCAAAGAGTACATTACAAATAATAAATGACTTCACAATGAGATGTCTATCTAATTTACAAATATATGTATTATTTATTTACATAATTATAACCATAAAATGTTAATAAGCTTTGATAGCTCAATGAAGAACAATTTCCATTATTCAAGTTTTCAATTTATATTACAAGTTTCCTAAATCATTCAATTTGAATGTTTGAAATTAATATTTTATACACAAATTTAATCTTTAAGACTTTGAGAAAAAAATGAATATTTTAGCAACCTTAATACAAATTTTGTTCAACCTTGAGTCTCTAAACAATTAAATATTTTATATGACAATTTTGGTATTCATCTCTGTGAGTTCTTTTTTTTTTTTTTTTGAAAATTCAACTTCTTTGAAATAAATGTTAAAAAAGATTCTGAAATATTAACAATTTTCCCTCAGATCACTGAAATGAACCACTCCAAAAAATAAAAAAGGCTAAAGATAAAGCTTAACATAATGCTTGAAAAATATACAGAATACTATTCATTTCTCTATCAATGTCTACTTAACTTAATATTTTAACTAATTTAACTCTCACAATGACAACAACAACAACATCTACATGTTCAAACTAACAGTATTTTAAACTATAACTATGTGCCATCTTATGTAATGGGAAGCTGTACTTTTAATAAACATATGTTAACTAATCAGATGATTAAAACTTACCCTCAGTCCAATAATTTTATCACTAAGTATTCTAAGATCAACAGGATTTTTTGTGAACATAAGTTCCTTGGTAAGGTTGTTAAATTCTCTGTTTGTATCTCTCTGTTTCTTCTCTAGTTCATATATCTCCTGGTCTGTCTGATCACATATTCTGTGTTATAGATAGAAGATATTCAATAAGTGTTAGGTTTAATACTAAATTTATTGATACAAGTTGAATAAAATCATAAATTATGCGAGCCTCTGGGGATCATTTATTGTTTTATTCAACAATTCAATGAAATTTAGTATTGCATTTTTATGAATATTAATATTACTGTTTTATTACCATATATATAAAATAAGAATGGTTGACTGTTAAAAGGAATCATTTTTCCTTGATGCGCGTATAGTGTAACGCTAACATTAGCTTTAATGCTATATTTGTTTAGGACACAAATGACGTCGCGTCAAAGTACTATTACACTAGTGTAATATCTTTTTATTAAATGGCTTTATTTTACTCCTACGCCATGGTTTATGTGATAAAAAGATTTAAATGTTTCAACGAATTTTCTTAATCAAATGGCATTCGATCGATGCAACAATATCAAAGACATTTACACAAATTGTAGTGTAATTAAGATATGTTATGGTAAAAATGTTAATTTGTAGGAAATAAATCATGGCTATGTTTATGTGTTTAACTAACCAATCATTCAAACAGCACAACCAATATAATAAACACACAATGAACAACAATAACTCCCTCATATGGGCAAGAAAACATGTCCTTTTAATTCACAAGACCCTATATCATGAAAAATATTTGTAATGCAGGTTCAATACCTTCAATACTAGTTACTGCCATATATTTCATAAAATTGGCATAATTCCTGCATTATTTTTGCATTCCAGTGGTATAGGATATACAGTATAAATCATTGGCTGTAATTATGATATGAATTCTTATTTACATTACATAACCAGACTAACAAATATCAACACATATTTGACTAACTTTCACTTAGTTTACTCACTTCTGATATTCTTTACTGAGAGCATCAGTCATGGCTAGTGTATTTTGAATCAACTCTTTGTAAGTTGGTCCAGGTGATGGTAGTTTAACTATCTCTGTACGTCTCACTTTCTTCCCTGGTTGATGAAGATCCTTCAGTTTACGCAGGTGAAGATAATGTGATATCAGAGGACTGCGACCTTGAGTATTGAACTTAACTCGTTCATACGTAGGTCCAGGGCCAATTTGATGTGACTGTAAAATGTATTTAATATATTAAAGCAGCAGGCCTCCAGATTAATGCTTATTTTCATGAAAATTTTAAAAATGAAATTTCATGTATATTATTGTATAGTAACCACAAGGAATCATTTTACATTCTTATCAATGGCACTTACAACCCACATTTATAACAAAAGCGGCCAAAATATGCAAAAAATGTCCTGATTAGTAATGCAGTAGAAATATAGTTACACATACAGAAAAATTCACCATTAAGCGCTCAAAACATGTAAATTATTACTTGAATCTTTTTACTTTGCCTAAAATCTTAGTACATTTTTCACAAGTTTGATTCATTGAAATATTTTCACTCATCTATAGGCATGCTGCTGTAAAGATATCATTTACAAGGTTTCAAACTTGTTCATGTACATCACAATAAACATTTCTCTAATATGTCTGGCTAGCTTATTCCATGTATAACCTAATAAATATATCACAAAATTTAAAAAACTTCATCTTTATGATAATAACTAGTTGTGAATAGGAAAAAAACAGTGACCTTGAAACCTAGTGCTTTTTCTGAGAAAAACTTGAAAAAAAAAATAATCTGGAGAAAAAACAACACCACAAAAATCAATAAAAACAAAGTTTTATAAATGATTACAGCTACAGGTTAAAATAGGCTGTAGGTTTAGTCATGAGACTATGAAAAAGTAATTATGTGCATATCTTGCTGACCTTCTGAATGATGTCTATTTGATTTATGATTATACTATAAATGGAATAAAATAATCTATCATAATTAGTCAAATAGGAACAAAATGTTTACCTCATGTCTTTTCTTGTGGTCTGTTCCAGCTGTGGCCAGTCTTGATTGAGATATTGTAGTTGGAACCTGTGATGAGGCATAGGTCATTCTAGTCAGGTCACGGGTCATTCCAGGGGGAGTAACTCCATATGATACCTGATCTGTTCCTAGACGATCTACCATCTTCGCAAATGTATCAACATCCAGTGAATAGTCCACTAAAAAAAATTTGAAGTTGTAACTTAATTTAGAGATATGTTTAATACTATATGTCCATAATATTAGAAAAACAAATATATTCTACTGAGAAAAAAAAGTTAACCATTTGAGATAGTTACCTAGGACTTCCAATGAATTTTGTCATCTTATCACATGAGACTTAATTTACCATGAATTATTAAAAAAAACTGTGTTTACCTAATTTCACTAATCTAGAACACAACAGACATCAACTACAGACATACTATACAGATGGACTTAGGTATTCAGCTCTTGACACTATTATTTCAGAATTCAAACACGAGAAAACACGAGTTGCATGTTCATAAATTATTTCAAACACAAATGCACACCTGATTAAAACCATTGTCATTCATTACATAGTTGAAGAGCTTCCTTGTCAAAAGAATTTATATAATTATCAACAGTGCAAGGAAAAATATATAGATACTTGTACAGTATACAAACATTTTTTATTAAGTGCAGCAGCTTGCATCATCTGCTCGGCAGTTTTTGTGTTCTCTTTCTCGAGACCTTTAGGAGGTTTAGACTGTAATCTTCGTACTTTCCATTGTTTGTGAGTTCCTGGTACAGGCTTCACACCTAGTCATAAAAAAACATAATTATTTGAAATATTTTTCAGTGGGTTTGTGCTGAATAATATAGATTGTAGTCACCACAGTTCTGTAATATCTACTGTTCATATATTTTTTAAATAAAATGGGCAAATATAAAATATTTATTTAAAGATTGGTTTAATTAGCACATTTTTAACAGTTTTTTACTTTATATTATACAATAAAGATGTCATGAATGTATGAATGTATTTTTAAATTAATACAAGTTTTGAATGAACTTACCAGTAGTCCATTCACTAATGGTGTTGATAAGGTCTTGTCGTAAACTATCATCAAATTTTGACCTTGACTCTGGGAAGGCCTCCCAGTATGCTGAAAATACTGCTTGAGCTAGACAATCTGGATACGCCTAAAAATGATAAATTACTGAATTATTATCAGCTATTGAAAAGGTCATTGACACTTTCCAGTATTACTTGAGGAAGACCTGATATGCCCCCCTGTGCATTATAACAGGCACAGACAGAAAAGAGTAGAATCACTAACTTTCTATATGCAAACTTTATAGCCTACACACCTGAGACGCACCTGGTTTCAAGTCAGTGGCCTTTACAATTGGTCATGGAGTTAAGTGAAAAATAAATTATAGTGACAATAAAAGTCTACAGTATTATTAATCACAATAAGACTTGTGCTGTATGTTTTAGTTTAAATAAGTCATCCTTTCTGTTGAAAAGGATTATGCAAATCATTTTGTTTTTATTTGGTTTTACTTCACACCAACACAGTATAGGTCACATAGCTATGTTCCAGCTTAACTGGTGGAGGAAGACCTCAGGTGCCCTTCCATGCATTATTTCAGGCACAAACGTGCACCTGAGTAGAACCACCGACGTAACAAAGACAAAGTACTGCAAAAAAGTTTAATCATAAAGGTAAGTGCTCCAAAATGTTTAATACTTCTAAATTGCCCTTTAGGCAATAAGGGCGATGATTACTGTTTTGCTTAAGTTTTTGACTGTCAAAAGACAACAATATAGTACCATTAGAAATTTATCCTTGACATCTTCATTTATACTTGTAAACAAAGCAACATAACTGTCAGCAATTCTGTCATACAACAAGTTCTTGTCTATTGTTTACTGGTCTGCAAAACAAGAGGGATAGTATGTGATATAAAACACCAAACAATGTGAAAAATACATTAGTTTTCAAGTCATTTATTGTGATGAGTACTTTAATTTTTGGAATGGAAATCAAAACGAAGATAATATAAAAATATTGTAAAATGTTCTTTGAGTTTGAACTTATTTATTCAAATAAGATATCTAAGTCATCTGCAAATCTATCTTTTTTCAGGATAATGTATGAGAAAACATGTTATCTGACCAGACTGTATAGACATTGCTCAAGCTCAGGTCTGACTTAAAAGCACTAGAGACATAGGTTTACTACTATCTTCAGTATTATTTAAAGGGTCAATATGTACTTACATCAAACTTATTCAGAAAGAACCACCAGAATGTGTCCTGCATCACAGCAACAGAGGCCTCTGACAAAAATAACTTCTTCCAAAACTTCTTAAACCCAGGCTGTCAAATAAGAATATCATACCTTAATTAGTAAACAAAAACAACAATACTGAGAGTCAATTAAACCAGATTTGATAACTCAAATGTTAAAATGATAAAATACATTATACATGTTTTTTGTTGTTGTTTTTTTTTAACTTAAATGAAAATACAAGACAGTTGGTGTGTGCTTATTTTACTCCTGTTTTTCCTAAATTCAAAAAGAAAAAGCCCTAAAACAACCATAAAAGAAGAACAACATAATAACAATGTAACGACTGACATCTGTAAATTGTAGCTTACATTAAAATCCTGTGCTTTGGTCACTCTATGCAATATGGGTGGAGATTCTAGTTGCCCTGGTAACTCTATCAATTCACCATGTCTAAAACCAGGGAACTGACAGTACTCTAAACTCTTCTTTCTGGTTTCCATCAGGGAGTCAACAAAGTCCTATAATATATGTACATTAAAGTTTCAAAACATTTTTATATGTAAATTATTTCTTTTAAACATTAACATTATAATCATTAAAAAGATATAAATTATAAATATAACTAATATAAAATATTGGCATAAGATAATATGTATTAATTAAACTAATTTGATAAATTTAATAACCAATTCAATTTGGTGATGTTTAACAAAGATTTAAGTTAAATATAATTTGTTTCAATATAATGTTTTTTTTTACCTAACTTTCTCCATGCATTCAAAATCAGTTTAATTTAAAAGAATAAAAATACATGTACACAATATTAGAACCAACTTTTCACCTGTGCACAGCCCCAAACAAACAATGATATAAAAAGCTACAATATTTCAATATCTACTCTTATATGATAACATACATGTATAACACTAAAACAACTAGAAATGTGTCCATAGGACACGGATGCCCCCACACGCCACTGTTCTGTCAATCTTATGACTCTAGGTCAAATATTTTTTGGACTACATGTTCCACAAGTTGAAAACTAAAAATCAACAAAGGGCCATAATTCTGTTAAATTTGGTCGCAGCAAAAATTCCTTCCTTTACTACCATCTACACATTAAGGTTGTTCATCCCTGGAAGTTAAAGCAAAATCTGCCATCCGGTTTAAGAGGAGTTGCGTTCACAAAATTTCTACAGAGTATATAGTGAAAAAATCAACAAAGGGCCATAATTCTGTTAAATTTGGTTGCAGCAAAAATTCCTTCCTTTACTACCATCTACACATTAAGGTTGTTCATCCCTGGAAGTTTAAGCAAAATCTGCCATCTGGTTTAAGAGGAGTTGCATTCACAAAATTTCTACAGAGTATATAGTGAAAAAATCAACAAAGGGCCATAATTCTGTTAAATTTGGTTGCAGCAAAAATTCCTTCCTTTACTACCATCTACACATTAAGGTTGTTCATCCCTGGAAGTTTAAGCAAAATCTGCCATCCGGTTTAAGAGGAGTTGCTATCACAAGATTTCGGGATGTACGGACAGACGGACGGAAGGACGTACGGACGGACACTCGGGCGGACAAGTGCAACGCTATATGCACCAACTCTGTGGGGGCATAAAAATTGATATGAAATTTTACCAAATAAATATTTGTGTATAAAAATAGCCATAGCCCGCAAAAAAAAACAACAATTTCTTAGACAATTTATATACATTGTTCAAACTGGTAGACTTCATTTTTCTGTGCTGACCCATAAGTGTCAAGGCTCGGACTACTTAAGATATATAGAATATATTGTAATTAGAACACTTTTTAACAATGTATTGTTTTATCTCATAGTCTGTCTTTAATCTTAATTGATTAATTTTAACCGTTTTTCTCATCCACAATCTCCACACTGGCCAGAACTCTTTTTTTAATTTATTATTTTGGAGTACAAAATATATCTGTTTCTATTATATCTACATTTACATAAATAAAATATCAAAAACCCATATAATTCTAATTTTTGCTAAATCAAACAAGCAAATAAACTTTTTTTATTTAAGATGTCATGCATTTTAATAAATTTATTAAATCAATGGATCTAATATCTGCTGTAACTAAATATATAAAATAACAATAAAATTTGTCTCTTTACAAAAAAAGGTGCCATTTCATCTCATACCAAGTATATAAAAAAAACACTATAAACCCCTCAACCATTTCAAAAACATTATATCAAAATAGTCCATCAACATGCATAAAATCATCTAAACTGCTGATGAAAAACAGAGAGCTCATAGTGCATGTACAATACCGCAATAAAATCTTTGCGAACTCCTTCTTTTTCCATTCCACTGGTTAATTTGGTGACCATACTTGACTAAATACAATGGTTATAAAACACTGTTATAATCTACTTCCAGATGACCTTTTCAATATAAGGTCACATGCATAATAATGAGGTGATTGAGTATCCATTAATAAAAGGCATTTAATAATGATATTCACCAAAAAGAAGTATTTTTCTGTCTTACCAGTTGTCAGATTTTGCTGATCTATACACTGTGTATTTTGAGTCATCATACATTATTGAAAGTCTTTTTTGACAACAATACAGCAAACAAATTCACATTTATGATCATTTATAATACACCCAACAACAAAAAATTCAAGGAAAAAATTTCTTATGACCATTTCTTTTTATCCAAGTTTGACAACATATAATGAAATGACTGAATATTTCATATTCATGTATGAATAATGACTTTGCAATTTAAAGTATTAATTATAAGTATAGGCATTAGAAAAAGTTCAACTCCATAGATTCTACACTCACAATAATTATGTTAAATAAACTGAAAAATTCAGATGTATCATAAAAATGTATAACAAAATTCATCTATCAATGTTAAAAATGCTGTGAAATTTGTATATACTTCTACAGGAAAGCCCAGAAATTTGTCAGAAAATGTTTTGTTTAACCATACATTAATATGATAAGAGGAGGTCACATAGTTACATCTGGCTCGCATACTCCATATTTCAAGCCTTAATAACTGGAGCTCATACACAATAGTTCATCTATGAGAATATCTGTTATAATGAAGACCCTTTGTACACCACAGTATCCTGGCTCATTAGCTTGTAGACTTAACTGACATACTGACTGTTTATAAATAATTAGAAGGCCTAAACCACTGTTCATGTACATTAATAAAGAAGGTACAAATAACTTATCGACAAATCATTAGTAATAATATTTTGCGTAATTGAAATTTTTATCATCTTAAATCAAAGAGAGATAATTCTTTAAAAAAGTTTTCATATATATGCTAAAGATTTACTTCCCATATATAATACAATGTATAAAGAAAAACTTAAAACCCATATATTTAAAATCTCTACATTACTTACAAGTGAAATCTAGAGGACAAAAAAAGTTAAATATACAATTATGTATTATCAAAAATACATGCATTTCCTGGTAAAAATAAACAAATTGGTTTAGAACAAACATTAAAGCTAAGCAAACAATTCACAACAACAGCATACAACATTTTTCTTCCCTTTTCTTTTGTTTCAACAAGTCAAACATTCATAGATTAGGCACAAAGCTATCTGTACATGTTGTGAACAAATGTTAACAATAATTACATGTATATACCTTCACTTTACTCAAATACCTTCATATTGAACATATCCTCCTGTAAGTAGTTTGTATATTCAAAAAATAGTTCCATCATATTCATAAAGTTATTGTTAGATGTGTGTATTATCATAATAAATCCATTACTAATGAATAATCAGAAATTTGATTGTAAAAATATGCACATAAATTATATCACAGGGTAAGAAAAAGGCAGCCTGAAAGGGACTTAAACGTTTTAACCATTACAATATCCTTGTGCAGATCTCATAATCAAATGAGCAAGCTGACTGCTTATAAGACCACATGAATTAAGCGACTTTTGTCTTATGCGACCACTTTAAATTCCTGTTTAAAAACTGTTGTGTTATTAAGATCAGAAAATTATTTTTTATATTAGAATCCATTAAGATTATCAAAGCATTCTAATTATTAAACATTTATATAAATGAAGTTGAAAAAGATTCGGACTGCACAAGAAAGAAGTCATGTATCAATTCTGACTTTTTTATCATGCTCTGTCTAATATGAGACCGTTTCATCAAGCGACCATTTTTGGTGTTTCCCTTGCGCTGTCGCTTAATACACGTTTCACTGTATTGGCAGTTAAGTGAAAAAGCTTGTAACTATTTTTTTATGTTAAATGACTAACAACCCTTTCACAAAAAGCCCTGGATATGCTGACTCATTAGTGATCATTGGATTAGTATGGCATACATCCAAATTATATTGTAATTTATCCTTGAATTTCTAATGAGTAAAGAAAACAATGCAAGTTGACTATTAGAGATACATGTATATTACTATCATGGTCTCCAGTGTGTAGCGCAAATTATTAGTACAAAATAAATATAAATTCTGACTGAGACTCAATCCCAGGACACTCATAATCACATTTCAAATCTAAACTGACTGAACTAGCCATCCACACATGCACACATTATCTTTTCTATTAGTCATTATCTTTACTGTATGACTAATATATTAATTAGGATTTCAAATCCCAAATAAAGAAATATGGGATTCAAATGATTGGGTTTGATGCCCCACTAAATCTTTATTGACTAAAGGAATACTAGTGATCAAGTGACAGCTACAAATCATACCTTTGTCAAATAGTAAATGTATGTGAATTCTATAGCATTATCTAGCTTAATGAATTATGAGAGATAATTTTAAACAAAACACTTACCAAACTCTTGTGACCCTTTGAACTATGGTGAGATTTCACAGCATCTGACTCTGACACTTCTGTCATAAATGCTGAAAGAACAAAAAGTGCCAATGTTCTTAGGATATAGAGGATATTTGTTTAGTTCAGTGTAAGATCGGAATATATTTCACCGAGTGAGCACCAAAAGGTATATTTCACGAGTGGCGCAGCCACGAGTGAAATATGAACTTTTGGTGTTCACAAGGTGAAATATATTCCGATCTTACACTAAACAAAACAAATTTTCTTTTTATTATATGCAAAGAATCGTTTTAAAAAGACATTTAACCTAACACTGAATGAAAAGCGTGCCAAATGATAATACAACGTGACGTCATTGACGACCTCACGTCATTAAGTTGGTACCCAGTACTGTGCACGCTGGTATTTCACTGAAACAATGTAAGGGGCTTAAATTCAAAACAGTGAAATTATCAAAGTGGTAATTTCACTGTTTCAAACAGTGAAATTACCAGTTTTATATCACTGATATATTTCTATAAACCACCGAAAAGCATGTAATAAACTATTTTAATCTGTACTAGACTTTAAATTTACAAAGTGACATTTATCTCCTCTCTTGGACATGTTTAAAGATTATAATGTAACAATGTAACTTGGCCATTTAATTGCAATCAGATGTTTGTGTTCTACAAAAAAAATCTAATACTATTCTGTTATGCTCACTTCTGGAGGGAGAGTAAAAGAGCCTATCCTGTAATCTGGATGTCCGTTTCCCCTCAGACACTATTTCAGAAGCATAGTAGTTCAGTGTTTGTTCAAGGTTATCTAAACGTTCCTGCATTTCTTCCAGCAAATGTAATCCCAAAGCTAATAATAAGGTTAAGGAAAAGTGACACTTCTAACAGTGCTTTTTCTGTGTAAAAATATAAATTTTACAGGTTTTCTTCTGTAGTTTTACATTGTAAAAATATGCATTTCAAGTGTAAGAGATAAGTTGTTATGGTTACCAGCATATAAATATTCTAGGCAGTTACACTATGTACAGTGTGATAACTATGATAACAGTGACTATTTATATTTGAAAGCAAAGTTTTACAGATCTTATATAATTTTATAATTTATAAAGTCACATTGTCTTCACTGATCTAATCCTAGATCACAGTTCATGTATTTCAGAACTAAAAAAACAAACTTTTAGCATAAAACTTTCTTGCTGAACTTAGTTTTAAGGAATTGGACACTAATAAATTATCAGCCAAAAATAAATACATGTAATCAGAAACAAAAATCATTACGAAATGAAATATATTCTCAATTATTTTTTCAGTAAACTTTAAATGTATTTTGCAAAATATAAAATGTTTTTTGGTAAAAAATTTAAGCATTGCCACTACCCAATGATAAATTGAAATTTACATAATTATACCGTGAATCAACACAAACAGGCCATTATCACCGAAAAACTGTAAACAAGCCCAATTTTACAATGTTTTTAAGAATGTGTAGTAACACAGGTGTCCATGTTATTTAAAATTTCAATAGCACTCTACAGATTTTATATTATCGTTTTCCTAAACATTTAAACTTGACCATGGAAGCACCTCTTAAAGCAACTTAGAAGTGATAAAATACTTTGCGAAATGACAACTTAGTAGCGATAAAATAAATACCTTGCGACATGACAACTTAGTAGCGGTAAAAAAAATACTTTGTGACATGCCAACTTAGTAGCGGTAAAATGAACACCTTGCGACATGACAACTTAGTAGCGGTAAAAAAAATACTTTGTGACATGACAACTTAGTAGTGGTAAAATAAATACTTTGTGACATGACAACTTAGTAGTGGTAAAATAAATACTTTGTGACAAGACAACTAAAGTCTTAGTAGCGATAAAATTGTGACATGACAACTTAGTAGTGGTAAAATAAATACTTTGTGACATGACAACTTAGTAGTGGTAAAATAAATACTTTGTGACATGACAACTTAGTAGCGATAAAATAAATACTTTGTGACATGACAACTTAGTAGTGGTAAAATAAATACTTTGTGACATGACAACTTAGTAGTGGTAAAATAAATACTTTGTGACATGACAACTTAGTAGCGGTAAAATAAATACTTTGCGACATTATAAAGGATACGAGCTGCATCTCTCAGTAATTCTGCTATATCTTGTTTACTTCCCAGTAACAGTCCTTCATCTTGTATATCCATTGGACCCTCTGATGTTAGTCTTTGTGGCCATTCATCCTGCAAAAAATGACCATTGTAATTACATGGTATAAACTATAAAGTTTAGTTTTATAATTCTTCATTTTCAGATTATAAAAATCAAGCAAGATCAAATACTTTCTAAAAGTTCCTGCTTAATCCATACAATTTATTACTTGTAATTTATCATGTAAATGAAACATTTATAAAATAAAATACTGCTTCAGTCATCTAATTTAGCACTGGGTGAGTGGCACATGGCCAGTGTAAATTAGTTCGTGCCTTTGTAAATTTTAAGAAAATTTAGTTATATATATAGTAGAATAAATTCAGAACTGGACTTCGGGTCCGTAAATTCAAAATCTTTAATTCATTGACTGACTGCTTAAACTGAAGATTTTTTTAACACACTGATTTTTGCCCCAGCAGTCATCTAAATTCATGTTTAATGATTAATAATAACAAGTCTATCACTCAGCACAACAATTATTATAGGCTAAAGCCACAGTGGAGTTATAGTAACAGCTATGACAGCATTACTGGAAAGTCCAGACAGTGGATTGAATAACAGGTAAGACATAAAGCTTTTGTAACAGTCAGGCTGAAACAATTTTGCTTCCCAAATCAACAAAAAACAATATCACATTCAAGCTGAGAAAGTCTTTCAAACGATATCAGAGGTATAAATGTGAATGTCTTCAAGAGAATTGTTTAAGTTTAAAGTTTCAGTTCTACTTCACTAGCATGTTAATGGGTAATGACTATGTATACCAACTTTTATTAAAATGGATTATTATATAATCATTTGTCCCTTACAAGTTTTTCAGCTTTCATAAATTCTTCAAGGTTTGTTGGTGGTTTAATCCGTTCCTCTTTTTCTTTAGGTTTTTCTTCCTTTGGTTTTTCCTCTGCCCCTGTAAATTTTGCCATGATGGCAGCAATTTTGGGGTCCATCAAAGGTGAAGTCATCTTTGTTTATCAATAATTAAAATCTGTTAAGAAAGAAAATATGGTGTGGGATTACCAAAATTGTTTTCTGAAGTTTACATGTGTCAAACTAAAATTAAAACAAATAAAGAACATTACTGATTGGTATTCAAAGTACAGTAAAGATGCCACCGACTTTTAACTAGAGATGCAAACATAACTGTACTCAGCCATTCACCTGTGCTCCTGATGTGTATTAATTTATGAGCATAAAAAATTACATGGTTGATGTAACATTGCATGTAGTTTAACTGTCAAATATGGTAACACCAATTTAGTGTGTTAATTTTTTAAACTTGCTGATAATAAAAATTGGCAGATGTTTTATAAGGAATGTAGGACAAAACCCCACCAGTTAAAACCCCACCACTCATAATTTTATAGAGTGGACAAAACCCCACCACTAAATTTTATAGAGTGGACAAAACCCCACCACTTAATTTTACAGAGTGGACAAAACCCCACCACTTCAGTTTTATAGAGTGGACAAAACTTTCTTGTAAACATGTTAAAAAACAAATAATTGTGCATCAGCAGAAACTCAAAAGAATGTGTGAACAACTCATCAATAAGGAGAAGACCTGTACCCGAGTTTCTTCAGGCTATCAGCCACAGTATACACTTAAACTAAGTACAATGAAGTACAATGAAGGAAAATTGACTGAACTGAATAAATTAGAAATGTGCTATAAAAATGTGCTATTTTTTTAATCATTAATTGATGAAAATGTGCTACATGCTTGATTAATAGTAAGTAGTTTATTTTTTATATAAATAAATTGAAGAAATGAATTTGAAGAAACTAAAAATAATGGATAATTCAAGGTCATAAATGTGGCACAGTCTCAAATAAATGACTACTCTTTGATGTTGATTTAACAGTTTGTAAATTATTTGTATAATCTCTTATATTACACAAATGTTAAATTGAAATTAAAAAATAAAATGTGAAAATGTGTACTGTATATTATATATATCTTAATTCATCAAATCTTGCCCAATAATTGGTAAGTGGTGGGGTTTTGTCCACTCTGTAAAATTTAGTGATGGGGTTTTGTCCACTCTATAAAATTTAGTGGTGGGGTTTTGTCCACTCTATAAAATTTTGAGTGGTGGGGTTTTAACTGGTGGGGTTTTGTCCGTCTTCCTTTTATAATTTATGCTTAATAAGTTATAAGATATTTACATCAGTGAAATTCAGGGGCACAATGTTCAACAGAGCTGCATTACATGTCACATAAATGTGTAAATTGCAGTCAATCATGACAGTAACTGTGCATTGCCAATTTTGCCCAGAGGCAAGGATTAAATTTATTGACAAGTGCTGTGTGATATGTGAACATCTGTACATGATTTCTTTTGTTTCAAACTTTGTCATAGTTTTTACATATGTTGTTGATATTTTTAGCCTTCATTTATTATTACAGGGAAGTCAAAGTCAGGGCCTGCAAAGAGGGCCCAGGCTTTGGCTTGCCCGGCTATAGACTACATGTGTATATTTAAAAGAAAATCAAATAAAAAGCAATTAAAAAATATATAGAATTCTATACTTATTAATTTAATTTTCAGTGTTAGTTCTAGTTAGGCGCCGCCATTTACAATATAAGTCAATGATAAAAGATGGTGTATTCCGATAACGGAACATAAATCTCAACTTTTCGGATAAATAATAAACGTCGAGTGTTCCGAGTGAAAACGGAAGTGGTGCATGAAATACTGAGTGACACCTTTAAAACGGAAAAAAATGAAAGGTTTTTTTAACGACTTCCCCGTTCAAAGGCTTTGCCTAATTTCAAATTAAGTTACAAATGGTAGCTTGAAACTTAAATGTTAAATCAACAAAAATACGTGTCAATGGTAGTGCAAAATATTTCGCCATATACTACGGATTTCAAGCTATTTTTTACATTGGTCAAATTCGCATTTTCAGAAAAATGCATGTAAAGTGAACAAACATGCAAAGTCCTAGCTACTACTGCCAGTTTATCACCATTATCGTTGCATCAAGCATATATCTACATTCAATTTCTATACCTAAAATTTATATTTCTGACTCAAACCATACATGATGTAAAAATGAAAATATAGAAACATTCATTCACACCAGACAGAAAGTATAATAAATGGAATGACAAACAGGTTTATGTTATTTTATGCTTATTGCGACTGTTATCCGAAATCAAAGCATCCGGATAATACAACTCAGATGTCAAAATCACTTGCGAAACCAATTTCCGAGTTCTTAGATTTATTATATCATCAATATTTATATCAATGTTGTTAAAATGTCACGGAGACATACTGAATACTTACTAACTTTGCAGAAAATTCAAAATTATTTTCGTTGTCAAGAACGCATACTCCATTAGACTGTGCCATAAAACTTATTCATCGTGAAATTATCTAAGTAATGTTTGAACACCACTAAATCAAAATTTACTAACCTGTAAACTGATTTCTTTTAGCAAACACATTTTTGGTATTTACATTACTTTGTTATTTTACAACAGGTATGTATACGAATCTACTATTGTGTATAAAAAACTATGATTTGCCCTGTTTAAAGCACAGGGGCCCCACACGGTGTTTGGATGGTAAATACTGCTGGATGGTGACCTTAAAATGAGATTTTAGTCATAACTTTATAATATGTATATAGTTTATTAGCCTATTAGGTGGTGAGTTTCATTATATTTTTCAGTGTCCTTATTTTAACATTTATCGTAGAAAGTACTTGCCCATTAATTTACGAAGAGGTAACATGTTTAATTTACAGCAATTATTTCAAAATACTGAATAATTGTCTATTGTGAAATAATGTTTACCACCTTCTAGTCAGTATCTATTGCCAAGTATTGTCTTGATTTTCATTATTTACTTTATCTATTTTTATGTATTTTATTAAATTTTTTATTATTTTTTCATCTTTAAGGTCTCATGACATTTGTAATCGCATTGTGACACTTTCTATTTAATTTTTGTGGAACTAATTGTACCGGCGTGGTGTGGTTGCTACGTGGGGCTTCATGGGCTCCATGTTGTGGTTACACCATGTCGCTGCATCACTTCATTTGCGTCTTTGGTCAGGAACTTTCATTGTGCGGTTGCATTATGTCTCATTCTAGTCACTCATTTGTAAAGTCATTCATAAGTATCTCTAGTCTTATTTTTTGTATTTATCATGCAAATTATTTTGTCTTAAGCTTTATTTACACATCTGTATTATTTTTTTGTTAATACTAATTTGTTTGTGAAATTTTACTGTTTATAAAACTGATGCTCATATGGGCCTAGTTGAAATAAAAAACTTGAAACTTGACTATATTTATATACATATTATAAGGTTATGACTCAAATCTCATTTTAAGGTCACCATCAAGCAGCAGTGGCGGATTCAGGCCCGGGCTTCAGGGCTGCAGCCCCCCCCCCCCCTCGTTGGTCCAAAGATACGTTTACCAGCTGGGCTGGAATATATTTTTGTCAGTTTCAAACTTTATTGGTTGTAGTGTACTCCCTTATCAAAACATTAATTGCTGTCTCACAGTTGTTAATCTCCTGCCTGGGGGCTTGGCAAAGATCTTTATCTATCAACATGCTTGAATAACTTCAATGTTTCAACTGCATAATTGATTGGTTTATTGCTTTTCAAAGGTCTAATAGATAGTGGCAAATATAGATGTGTTACATCACGGATTTATATGTAATATAAATCCGTGGTTACATTGTACACCATAGTTCACTATCTTTGTCTTACCATTTCCTTAAGAAATTGAAAATTATTATTTGTAAATTAAAAGGATGGCGAGTTTTATAAAGATAATATTGAAGGAATCGCGTTTTAATAACTAGTTTTATTAAGATGAAATAATTGGTCATTAGCTTTGAATAACTTTTTATGGCACTTATATTTTTAAATGAAATTTAAATTGTACTGACCTGTTTAGTATCTAAAATGGATTCATTGATGGAAAAAATTCTTATTGAATACTAGTGTTTGAAACTTGTTTGAAATTATTTTTTTTGTACATAAGGAAGGCAGTATTTTAATATCTCTTTACTTTGGAAAATCGTCTATTATTTAGATGAGTAAATTGATCAAGTGTTTGAACTTATTTTTTAAAACAGTTGTGCATACATTGGTAAGTGTGCTGTTATTTTGTAAATGCTCACTACTCAAAAATAAAACACGAGGGGAATTCTTTTTGAAAGACTCTACAAACACTAACCTATACAAAATACAGTGTTTTGTAAAACCATCCGAAATTAAAGGTACCATAAACAGAACTAGAAAGTCAAGGAGTAAGTAAGTAAGTAAGTAAGTAAATTTTATTATAGTGACATTGTGTTATGTACAATATAATAAACATACATATAACAAATTACAACACCCGGCCACGTTGGGCCTATAAGTCACTTTAAACTATATACAATTCATATAAATGATTTACAATAAAACATGTAAAGCATAGAAAAAATAATCGGAAATACAGTGGTCAATCATCAAAATTCCATATAAACAAGCAAAGCATATCAAAATTTCAAAAGCTATAAATTCTAAACAATGTTAAGATGTTATTATATTTCTTGTTATTTTCAAATATGTCTGGTGATATTTTAACATGATTCAATACACTCAAGTAAATTTTTTTATGTAAAACATCAGGTCATTTGGTCATTTATAAAGATATAACCTTCTTCTTTTCATACTTTCTACAATAAACTTTGCAGCGCTAACATATTGATTTTGTATCACATAACTTAGTTTTTGAATATCAGACATATTGTCAAAGTCACTGCTACTCTCTTTACATTTAGAAATCAAATTAACACGTAAATCGTTGTATCTAGAGCATTTCAATATAAAGTGAGTTTCATCCTCAACAACATTGTCAGTACAAAGAGTGCATATTCTTTCATCAACACGTAATCCCACGTATCGTCCTGTTTCTAGTTTGAGCGGAAGAATACCGCATCTTAATTGAGCTAAATGGGACCTTTCTGCTTTAGTTAAGGAAGACATGAGATATTTTTCTGTTTCATAATCTTGTTTGAATGTAACATATGTTCTCAGCTTTGCCACATTTTGTAACATTGTCAGACCAATTTGATTTGTATAGTAAAAGTAAAGAGTCTTCAATATTCTTTAAATCAACCGGAAGTTTGTTGTCATACAAATGTGACATATTTACTTGTTGTAGAATATGCTTAACATCTGAACACCATGTATTTCCAACAGTAGTATAATCATACAAAAACACTTTCTTTGTGAGTCTATCATCACCCATATGTACAAGTCTATTCCATAGTATCAGTACATTAACCCAACGTCTATGCTGAGCACAAATCCACCCCATATCACCAGTAATTGCTAGTATCGGAGCAAATCTATGTACACCCATAAAATATCTAATTGCTCTATGCTGAGTAATATCTAGTTTCTTGTAGTTTTTGAAACCCCATATTGAAGAACAATAATCAGTTACAGGCACAACACAAGAGTAATACATTTTTGTATATGTTTTAAAGCCAATATCTTTATGATTCTGAATTTTAGATAATTATAATTGCACCTAGTGCTCGACCACCTGATTTACAAAGAATATCAGCAGAGTACGAAAAATCTAAATGTTCATGCATCAAAACACCCAAATACTTATAAGTAGATGTATACATAATATCCGAAGCACCTATGTGAAATGTAAAATTACTTTGACTTTTTCCTTTGCATCTAAAATTAATAACATTCGATTTCGACTCATTAATTTTTAGTCGCCATTTTCTGCACCAATCATTTATATAGTTTAACATATCCTGCATATCTCTTTCATTTTCTGATAATAATAAAATATCGTCAGCATATAATAAACAGCATATAATATCATCATTAAACTTAACACCTTTGTTAAGACGATTTAAGCCTTCAACAAGATCATTTATGAAGTATGCGAAAATTGTCGGAGAACTGCTGTCTCCCTGTCGGACACCTGACACAGTTGGGAACCAGTCTGTTAGCATACCGTTAAGTTTAACACACGATGATGTTCAAGGAAATAACACCATTTTCAACCTATATTTTTCAAAATTTTCTCAGTTTATATGAGGGGACACCCCACGCAGGCCCACCCCAGTTACATATATTTTTATTAATTCCATATCATCTAAATATTTACAAGAAAAAACATTAGTTTACTCATATATAACAGAAAAGTACATTGCCACTCATAAGATGAGCTATAAAACACATCTTTTTTTCACATGAACAAGATGCTAGCCCCAATCTTCAATTTTCACCTGTTGCATTATGTTTGTCAAATTCTTCCACCCATATGTCAGCCCCCCCAGGAAACCATGTTCTGTATCCGCCCCTGAGCAGTATTTACCATCCAAACACCGTGTGGGGACCCCTGTGGTTTAAAGATATTTGTTTTGTTCTGAAATTTTATTTTGCTGTGCAATCATAAAAAGAATGCATTATTTTAATAAATAATTAACATACTGTAATGATTTAATCAGATAAATGCACTATTTCAAAAATAAATCTTATTTTCGCGAGAAAAGCTTTATTTCGGTATCCATCGATCCGTTTATATAGAGGGTATTTGTTTAGTTCAGTGTAAGATCGGAATATATTTCACCGAGTGAGCACCAAAAGGTATATATGAACTTTTGGTGTTCACAAGGTGAAATATATTTCAATCTTACACTAAACTAAACAAGTTTTCTTTTTATTACATGCAAAGAAACGTTATACTGAATGAAAAGCGCGCCAAATAATAATACAACGTGACGTCATTTGCGACGTCACGTCATTAAGTTGGTACGCAGTACTGTGCACGCTGGTATTTCACTGAAACAACGTAAGGGGCTTAAATTCAAAACAGTGAAATTAGCAAAGTGGTAATTTCACTGTTTCAAACAGTGAAATTACCAGTTTTATATCACTGATATATTTCTATAAACCACTGAAAAACATGTAATAAACCGGTTTAAAAGCAAAATAATTTTATTTGAGCGTTGTTACATTTTATATCGATTTATTCAGGGAATAGACATAGAGTAGAGCTAAACGCTTTTTCTGTTTTGTTAGATTTGCTTTTAATTACTGTTAAAACACTCTGTTTTGCCCACGCTTAGGTTAATTATAACTTAATTTCGAGGATATGTGCCTTGAAGACTTGTACAACACATACAAATTTACCTTCTTTATTGCATGAAGAATTTTATACAGGATATTTTTTTGTAGCTCGTCAAAACGGGGGTACATTATCTTTTGGCCGATAAGATAAACGACCAGAATATACTATGAACATATTTAACGTTGAATCACTGTCTTGGATTGAACTGTTTTCATTGCAAAATGTTTTATTTAAGCGCTACTGACTCTTTTAGCGGTATTCATGTTTATAACGACGATGTTATGTTTAACGGATTTAGCATTTGAACATATTTACAACTAATAAAAGGATGTAATAAGTTTTTCTTTTTACGAGGATGAGTTTTTGATCTTAAGGGGTTTACTTATAAACTTTGGTTTTTAAATGATTTTACTTGATACCTGCAGACATTTGTACATTTTCTAGCAGGCTCTCCGAGACCCAACTGGGAGTGTTGTTGTTGGATTTTTTTTGTTGTTGTTTTTTAACAAAGTCCAATACACACACGAAGATCCTTGTCTTTTTCCTACATAGTGCAAGTAAGACCCATCCTCAAATATCTACACAGATTCGGTCTTTGAAAGTATATATCAACAAAACATTAAACATCAACATAAATGTTTAGACAATTAAGCATTAAAGATATATGAAAGAAAATATTGGTATACGGTTAAAAAAATAATGAACAAGTAAAAGTTTCTATATGTTTGTTTATCAGTATCTCGAAAGAGGCAATACTCTTACACTATATATAACAACATTAATCATTAAATTCCGTTATTTATGTGCAATTGACCCATCTCTTCCGGGTAAAAGTACAATACTTGTTAATAATTGCATTTGATAATTTTCCGCTTGAACTTGTTAAAGAACAATAAATGTGTACTAAAATATTCTAAAGAGTATGCACGTTAATTACCTAAACACATCCTGACATTTGAGAGCGAACGCGGTTCATGTTCAATAATTACCTCGTTATTAAACCAATTTCTTTAATTGTTGAGTAACTATTTCAGACAAAGATTTTATATATCAAACCTACACATATTTAAAACAATAATGATATTGAATTAGATTAAGGACCCTAGATTATATTTAGTTGCATGTAAAGTCACATTTTATGTCCATAGATGCGCAAATTGAAAATACCAGAAGGGCTTCAAAGCTATAAAGAGAACAAATGCTTATTACTTAGGAGATTTTAGAAGCTCTGAGAAAAAAGTTTCCCACGTATTTTGTTATATATTAGGTTATTGGTGAAGTCATTAGATGAATCAGCTACTTTCGATTTCTATTGCTACTTTTGTAGGTATATTCTTGTCAAAAACCTTTCATATAACAACAACATAGTTATAATAACCATACAACAACCACAGTAATTAAATCAAGAAATGCCTCATTTAGATATTAATAGTTGTTCATGTGGAAACTATCATTTGTACAAACCTAACAATAATTTTTATATCATTCTTTTATCATGAAATGTGATCATACAATGAAATAACATATCAAGAAAATGTTGCGTTTAAAAATTGAAACGCAGTATGACAGAAACAAATCTTGGCCATCATCCTATCACCAGCTATAATTCAACAAACAAAGAAGTTAATGGCTCAAAATATTGCGCTGCGAATTTCCCTAGAGCCATTTAAAGTCAATTTTTCTTGATTATGACCTTTGTTTTTTGCTTTTTATGTACGTCGTCCAGATTATTAGATTCCTCGATAAATGAAAATATTAGAAAATACACTTGTAATCTTATTCCCTGCGGTCTGGAGACCGCAGGGCATTGGTACGCGTTTCACTTTTGAGCCATGGAGGAGCACGTGACCTGTTTTCGGTACATGGAGGAGCATGTGATTTGTAAACCGTACATGATTGGTTAATTGACCTTTTCGAAAACCTGGCTAAATACCGTTTTGCCGGTACGTTACGGGTTTACCTCTCGGGAATTAGTCAGAATTACACCTAATTAAGAACAAAAAACTATTACGTGATATTTCTAATTTTCTATAATTATTTTACAGTTTAAGGTGGAAAAACTTGAATGATGTGAAAATTATCAATGTTTCTTTCATATGTATCTCAAATTTAAAAAAAATAAATTGTTTATACTGAAAATCTACAAAATTAAAATATTCGTAGTGGCACCTGCCAAAATAAATAGAGATATTTTCTGCGTAACTTTGTGTGTTTACTTTATTTATTTTTTTGGCTCGGAATAATTCATAAAATGGTAGGCCTATTTAATTATTTCTTCAAAAGAAATAATTGTTTTATGTTCAACCTTCTCCGGCAGTTTCCAAAGACCTTCTTCTATATTGATCGATTATTGTCAACTATATTCCTGATACAAACGTTAATTTACCCCCCCCCCCCAAAAAAAAATGTTAAATGAAATATCTTTATCTCCTTAAAAATGTTCCCCGCAGGAAACCATTTTACTTGTAATTGTTATTGACTTTACATTTTGTGAAAACAGCGGAGTTCTGATCCACTAGTCGGCGTTGGCTAACATTTCTGGTTAACCATTTTGATAATGCTAATTGCATTGAAACTTACTAGTATGTGGCTGAGCTTTGACGAGTATTGGTCTGCCAGATCTATTTTCAGGGACAAAGGTCAAGGTACCTAATTCGTAATATTCTTATTATCTATCAAAGATGTTTATTGTATACTAATCTTATGTAAACTTTTTTATCATCAAAATATTGCATAATTTTCAAAGACAGATGATCCTTAAATTATGTTTGCACAGTTATACCATTTTTTTCTAAAGAAAATTTTGCCTAAGATAAGCTTTTTGCCAAGGCTAATTTCTTAGAAACAATCAAAGTTGTTCAATGTGAACTTGTTGAACACATGTTTAGCTCCAGCAGGTGAGGTTTTGACCCATGGTGCTGCGTTAAGTTGTAGCCAAAATCATCCTCTTTTCTATTTCTATTTGGCCTTAATTGTGTTGGTGCGCCGTAACACCAAGCAAACAAACAAACAAACACTTGTTTACTATCAATCCTGAATTACATTTCATAGCCTTGAAAGTCAATTTAGCTAATTCAAAAAAAAATATTTCCTCGTTTTCTCAAAGCTAATCACAGATATACACTTTAAACTCGACATGCATAATTTACATTATTTGTGCAAATTATTTTAAAGCTTAAGAGGAACTATTACCATCTCAAATTCAAACATCGTATCGTAAATTTCCAACAAATGTATTTAATGCAATAGTCTTTCACGGCGTAATTGTTATCTATAAAAAAATGATACGAAACATCAAATGAATGTGTTTAATTTTAAAACTACTTGCAAAATGAGATTTATTTAACTATCCGTCCGACGATAACAAGGTAAAATAACAATTAAATACTAACGCTATTTGCAGTCGTAAAGGTTTAGTTTACAAATGTCAAAACTCATCTTTTAAGATTAGCAGTAAAGAGAAGAAAAAAAAAAAACAATCACACAACAAAGTGATGGAGAAAGCATGAACTAAAATTAAATCAATATGTAAGATGAGCAAGGTTATTTACATTTGACCAGTACCCTTTACATCAACGTTGAAAAATATTATTTTAACAATCATATCAGGTGTGTTTTGCTGAAATCAGCACTTATATAGACTGTATATATAACCGTTTGAAATATAAACTTAACATTCTTTGAGTACAAACAGAGAATACATGTAAGGTTCTTAGCCATACACACTTTAGGTTAACATTGTGCAAATACACCTTGCCATTCAAAAACTGGCAGTTTTTTAAGAAACGATCATATCAATTTGACCAGTAAAAGGGAATGCAGCTTCTCCAAATAGTTTGTGCATAATCTTATTCAAATAAAACATATTCAGTAAGAATTTAGAAGATTTCGGAACATTTCTGCATTAAAGTATTATACCAATAAATGAGCATGGTATAGCTTTGACACGTTTGTATATATTTCAATGAAAATTAAAAACAATCTAAAAATACTAGGGATGTTCGAAATTTATTGCTTATTTCTATCTGGAGACTTCAAATTTCAAGTTAGCTCAAAAGTGTTCATTTCATTCCCTCGAAGTACTTCCCTTGACTAGAAATGCAACGTTTCAGCCGATTTATCCACTTCTTGAAGGCGTTACGGTACGCTGATTTGGGCACAGTAATAAGGTACTGATGAATGGCAGATCCAAGTGTCTGTCGGGACTTGTATTTCCGCCCAGCAAGGAAGGATTTCAACATGTTCAATGGGGCAAGGTCTGGAGAATACGGGGGTGAGGCAAAACAGTTACTTTTCTTTTTTCAAAAACGCCGAAACTATTGCGGAGGTATGAGCGGGGGCATTGTCATATGTAGAAGAGACGGATATGCTTAAAACCAGTGACAGGGCGTCGTTTCTTGTAATACTTTTTAAGTTACTTAAAGGGAGACACAGGCAAAATTTTCAATTCTTCTTTTTGGGTTTTTCGTTCATCTTTCTGTAAATGTCCTCAAAATAAATAAACTAGTCAGTCTTAGGAACAAAACTTTTCTCCTTATAAAGAATAAAATGCTGGTTTCCTAACTTGACCCGCGTGGGTCAGGTTAGAGCGCTAAGATTTCACATAAGTTGCCACAGTGAACTATGGAAACGTTAAAGAACATATCAACTGGTTTCAATTATTCAATATCCACAAAATCTGTTATTGTAACTTCCAGGGTTTGTTCAAGTCACATGGCTTGATTTAAAAAAACTCGGTGATTATGTCGGCGGTAAATTCCGTTCAATACATCTAGATATATTTACACTTCAAACCCAAAATAAATAGAATTGTAATAAAACCCGAAAATATAATAAACGGTTAAAACTCAAGAAAATGTGGTAAGAAAAGTCTTTTTCACATACATGGTGTTTAATAAAAACGAATTTGGACTCGACATCGGAATATTTAGAAAACGTTTATGGAAGCGAATTAAAACCAAAAGAAAATACATTTCAAATTTGAAGAGCAGAAATGGTATCTTAAAGTTGATGTCAATCTTCATTCTTTTAAGTACTTGACATGCAATACATTCTATGCGTTAAAATACGCACATTTAATTCCTGTGATATCATGGAGAAATTTATTTTTAAGATCACATTAATGTTAATTTATTGATAATATGAATAAATAAAGGAAAGAACACGTTCATTCAAATGTAACAATCTTAATACAATTCCAGAAGAATTGTCCATATAGTATCTTTTAAACAATCTGAAGCGTAATGACATCGTGGAATATAACAAAGTATCTGATACGTAGCATTTTCATTTTCTATTCTGGCCAACCACCAAATAATATATTTTTTGAAGATCATCTTTACTAACGATATAAGAGAGGATGTTTGTTTAGTTCAGTGTCAGATCGGAATATATTTCACAGAGTTAGCACTAAAAGGTATATTTCACGAGTGGCGCAGCCGCGAGTGAAATATGAACTTTTGGGTGTTCACGATGTGAAATATATTCCGATCTTACACTGAACTAAACACATTTCTTTTTATTATATGCAAAGAAACGTTTTAAAAGTCACTTTAACCTAATACTGAATGAAAAGCGCGCCAAACACGCCATTAGGTTGGTTTCTGGCAGTACTGTGTACGCTGGTATTTCACTGAATCAACGTAACGGGCTTAAATTCAAAACAGTGAAATTATCAAATTGATAATTTCATTGTTTGAAACAGTGAAATTATCAGTTTTAATTCACTGATATATTTCTATAAACCACCGAAAAGCATGTAATAAATAGCAATAAAGAAATTTTGCTTGCTTGGTGTAACAAAACAGGTTGAACTGCCAAAATGTTATTACAATTGAGTTGACAACCTGAAATGTAATAAAACTCATAATGTAATAAACTTTCTGAAAGTTGTCTTTTTCTAAAATAATTCTTTAACAAAAACAACGAAAAAGGAAGAACCGATGAACAAACCAACTACGTATAAAAAAATAACGTTAAACATCAGTTATAAAAAAATGTTGATTGTTTGATTTAAATCAAAATGTAGGAGTAACAGTAAAAGTTAAGTGTAAATTTTTTTTTACAAAACCGGTTTAATTGCCAAAAAGTTATTATAATTGAGTTGACAACCTGAAATGTAATAAAAACTCAAAATGTAATAAACTTTTTGAAAGTTGTCTTTTTCTAAAATTATTCTTAAGCATAAAAAAAAAAAACGAAAGAACCGATGAACAAACCATCTACTATTCAAAAATAACGTTAAACATCTGTTATGAGTAATGTTGATTGTTTGATATAAATGAAAATAAAGGAGTAACAGTAACAGTCAAGTGTAACAATTTTATTACAAAACTGGTTGAACTGCCAAAAAGTTATTACAATTCAGATGACGAATTCACGAAGGAATCGATGATCAGTTCTTTGCTTTCGTTGTTGATGCTTAAGAATTATTTAAGAAATAGACAACTTTCAAAAAGTTTATTGCATTTTGTGTTTTTATTACATTTGAGGTTGTCAACTCAATTGTAATAACTTTTTGGCAGTTCAACCGGTTTTGTAATAAAGTTTTTACATTTGACTTTTACTGTTACTCCTACATTTTCCTTTATATCAAATAAACAACATTATTTATAACTGGTATTTATCGTTATTTTTTTTTGGTAGATGGTTTGTACATCGGTTCTTTCGTTTCCGTTGTTGTTGTTAAAGAATTTTTTTAGAAATAGAAAACTAGTAAAAAGTTTATTACATTTTGAGTTTTTATTACATTTCAGGTTGTTTACTGAATTGTGATAACTTTTTGACAGTTCAGCAGGTTTTGTAATAAAATGTTTACACTTAACTTTTACTGTTACTCCTACATTTTGATTTAAATCAAACAATCAACATTTTTTATATCTGATGTTTAACGTTATTTTTTTTATTAGTAAATGGTTTGTTCATCGGTTCTTTCTTTTTCGTTGTTTTTGTTAAAGAATTATTTTAGAAAAAGAAAACTTTCAGAAAGTTTATTACATTATGAGTTTTATTACATTTCAGATTGTCAACTAAATTGTAATAATATTTTGGCAGTTCAACCTGTTTTGTACTAACTTTTCTATACACCAAACAAGCAAAATTTCTTTATTGCTATTATATCGTTAGTGAAGATGATCTTCAAAAAATATATTATTTGGTGGTTGGCCAGAATAGAAAATGAAAATGCTACGTATCAGATAGTTTGTTATATTTCACGATGTCATTACGCTTCAGATTGTTTATTTAAGATACTATGTGGACAATTCTTCTGGAATTGTATTAAGATTGTTACATTTGAATGAACGTGTTCTTTCCTTTATTTATTCATATTATCAACAAATTAACATTAATGTGACCTTAAAAATCAATTTCTCCATGGTATCGTAGAAATAAAATGAGCGTATTTTAACAAATAGAATGTATTGCATGTCAAGTACATGTACTTTAAAGAATGAAGGTTGACATCAACTTTATGATACCATTTCTACTCTTCAAATTTGAAATGTATTTTCTTTAAGTTTTAATTCGCTTCCATGTAAGTTTTTTGTAAAAATTCCGATGTCAAATCCAAATTCGTGTTTATAAACACCATGTATGTGAAAGAGACTTTTCTTACCACATTTTCTTGAGTTTTAACCGTTTATTACATTTTCGGGTTTCATTACAATTCAGGTTGACAACCTAAATGTAATAATATTTTTGCATCTTAACCAGTTTTGTAATAATTTTATTACAATTCCGGTTTTATTACAATTCAGGTTGTAGCAATGCACTATCTTTTAGCATTGAGAATAATCTTCTCAACGAGCAGTAAACGGGTTGACTTCAGCTTGACGGGTATATCTATGTTCAATAAGATAAAGTGAATGTTGTTGTTATTTTTTTGTTGTTTCTACTTCTTCAAAAGGCAGCGTCTTGAAATTCGCCAGGAAGTCATGACAACAGTAAACATATATTAACAAAATAGATTAACAGCACTTTCATTTAATTAAGGGTGTCAATGACAAGGCAACACATCTTACTCTAGTGTGTTATCTTTATTTAAAACAGATTTTCATAGCAGCTGAAATCTAAAGTATGGTCACTAAACGTTTGTTCAGTAAAATGTTGTACTGCGCTGTTTACAGGTAATTATCTTGTTTCAAACAGTGCATAACTAACAGTGGAATAACTAGCAACTAACATGTTATTTGCTTGTATCGGTCTGTTATTTACCTAAACGCATAATATGACACACATAGGTTACACAACCGCAAAGTGTCTTGTCTTAGCGGTATCTGTGAATTTATCTTAATTCAAAATGTGTCATGTTGAATGCTGCTTCAGCCGGTTTTATTGGAGGTGGACGGTAGCTTGTTTTTACCAATACATGTGCCGTCTATGCACAGGCTCAATCAAAACAAGATTCTTTTCAACTTTTTTGTTTTAGGCGTTCTTTCTGTATAATTATAAAATAATAATGATCGGGTTTCATTTTTAAATACGCTCTTACATATCATTTAACTTTATTGACGCACTGTGTTCAATGCATTCTTTACCAGGAATAGGTGGATATCCTTTAATAATGATTATAATAATTGAACGCATAAATGCCGATGTTTTCCTCTCATTTAAATAAATTGATAGCGTGTTTCCAACAATTCTAATCAAAATAATGTCTTAAGCAGATAATAGATCAATTCCCCAGCACGATACTGTAATCATCTGCCAATAAAATACATTTGAATCAGCTGTCAAAGGCAGTTTTGCAAATTTCGTTCTTTCAAAAGGCTGTAAATCGAGATCTGTGTTGCACGACTCGTATATTGCTGATTTAAAGTGCATTCATGTTCATAATCAAACAATCTATATCCTATCCTGTCGAACTCTAATGGTTAAACTTCTGTTCAGAATATATCATTAATCAAGCTGTCTATGGCGCTTAAATGATGCATGTATTATAATGTCGAAACTCAATTAAACAAATCTTGCCGACTGGGCTTCTTTGAAAACTATTTAGTCAAACTGTAATGTATGAATGAAATTATTAAGATCAAACGTTCTTGAAGGCTTTATTATAACATTCCAGCCACCAAACACTTTTTAAACCTTAAGCCCTTTTAAACTCCGTAGAAGCAAAATATTGTCTGATCATAAAATTAATTCTTTAAATTTAACCAATAAGATTTATTTACCATAAAACAAACTACACAATGTGTGCAGTCCATCATGTAAAATATCAGCCGTCAGCAGTGTTTGCTCTTCATTGTTTTTCACATATGTCGACAAAACTTAAAAATAGCAATAATATATTGTAAACTTCAATATTGTCTTCACGACATCAGCTTATACACATCTTAGACATTTGTTGATGACAACTGCAGAGACTATTCCTTTATTTCGATCATCAGTTTTAGTGACCTCACCAGTAAGCTCAACGTCAGACGTAAACTGTAGAACTTTATTGGATAGTTCACGGAAACCAGCACACTTCCAGATAAAAACATTTGGCTCCCTGTAATACAAGTGTATTTTATTTTTAATAACCAGCCCGTTATTGTCCAGATATCAGTCCATTTTTGAAGTCAACAACATAAATTCTGCATGCTTGTTACATGAAAAAAATAAGGCTAATGAGAAATAGTTTATGTAAATAGGTTATCATTAAAGTTGAAACATGTCGTGCTTTAATGACGGCAGCAAATCAGAAAATCTGTATTTATTTGCTCACCTTTAGCCATTTTAAGGATATTTAGTCGAAAAGCTTGTCTAAAGCTAAATACATAGTCAATTTAAACAGTAAAATGTAACAGTTAATATAATTTTTGTCATGAATGACAAAGACAAATGATAAAATGACAATATATTAGTATTAAATTAAACATATTAACCAAATATGTAGAGCAAATTATTGGCATATTTTATAAAGAATTTTTGTAGTTTTCTGTTCACGTCTGAAGAAAAAGTGAGATAGTGAACATTTAAACTCATATTTCATCCAGTTCAATAAATACTTTGCTAGAATGTGTTAATGATGAAAAATGGAAATTGATGCTAAATGAATGACTAAATGCAATGTCCAGTCAAAGAAAGAAATTGTTTGATTATATATTTAATTAGAAAGTTGGAACCAATAATTGTGAAATGTTTACAAATCGTAAAATAAGATTGCTGTATGTTATGTTAATGTTTGTATCGTGTACCAAGTATATTGTTAAATATGGCTGTTGGTATACAATACATTTATATATAGGCTACTTGTTGCCATAGTTTTTAATTCATTGTTTATCACACACAATTAGCTTCAAAGTACACTAACACACTTATATAGTATTAAAGTTAAACATAAAAAGCAATTATGCTATATCCTTTGAGCAGCCATTACTTAACCCACATCCAAGTAAAGTCTCTCATTTTAACTAACTTTTTAAAAAAATGCTTATCATATAATACCAATAATATCCAGGTAAAACTTCATAAAGCTGATAATGAGGGGTAATAATACCGCATTTAGCATGCTTGGCAATGTCATTATGAGTGAATTAGTCTAAGATATTCAAGTTTAAAGACTTTGATCCATTAACATTGTTAATACTACGGGATAAGATACGTATCGGAAGAATTGGCTTTTATCACTTGGCGTTTGAAAGGATTTTTACTTTATACCTTGGAAATTTTTCTAATTTTTCAAGACCCCAAATTATAATTTTGCCAATAACACCATATTAACAGTTAGAATTTCAAGTTTTGCTATTTTAGAGGCTAAACTATTGTGTAACCTGATTGTGTTAGCGGCATGAGAGTAAAAAAGTCAAACGTGACCTTATAGTAATGTCTATTGACGTAAAAAGTGATAATTGCATTTTTGTGATTTTCCGTTTCAACTTGTAAAAGAACAGTAACGGTATCCCGAATGTTCCTACAGAGAATTTAAGTTATCTAAAAAAAATCATGAAACTTGATAGTGATTACATTTCAAGTTTTATAATTACCTCATTGTTGAACTAATGTCTGAATTTGCTGTGTAATAATTTCATATTACGTGCTGATCCAAGATTTTATACCTCATCCTACACATATTTAGAACAATTATAAAAGTAAATTAGATTAGGAGCCCTAGCTTTACATTCAGTTTCCTGTTAAATCAAATTTTATGTCTATAAGTGTACAAAATAGAATCATTAGAAGAATTGTAAAGTCATGAAGACGATAAATGCTTATTACTTTTGAAATTCTACATGTAGTATCTCGGGAATGATTATGGACGATGTACGGAGGAAAAACTGCATTAACATATAATATATTGATGAGTGTCGTTTTTGATTAATACTTTCCTATCCAGAACACGTGTTTCATGTATTTAAACTATCGTATCACAAAGAGTTAATTCTCTCGTATTTGCTTACCAGGAAGTGAAATAACATGATACAAATTATGACACAAAATTTTGAATTTAAAAACTAAAAACAAAAAACTGTCCCTTGGCGTCTATATCATCTTTAAACCAGCTATATTTCAGCAAATCAAGAGTTATTGATAGATCAAACAATTATACTGAGGACTACCCTAGTGTCATTTAAAACATATTTTTATAATTTTATTTATTATTTTTTATGAACGTTTTCCGGATTATTTGAGACTTGAGTTTCACATATAAAAACACATGGATCGTTTACATATATATTAATGGCCAAGCAAGTACTTATTATAAAATGCATTTTTTGAAGTCAGTGATCATTATTTCATGTTGTCTGCTTTTGCAAATATTGAGTCTCTTAATCATTTATCACACAATTTACTCTTAAATATATTACTATTTGTCTTAAACTGATACTGGTTTTTGTGATTTTCCGTTTCAACTTGTAAAAGAACAGTAACGGTTTCCCGAATAATCCTACAGAGAATTTAAGTTATCTAAATTAAACATTAAACTTGATAGTGATTACATTTCAAGTTTTATAATTACCTCATTGTTGAACTAATGTCTGAATTTGCAGTGTAATAATTTCATATTACGTGCTGATCCAAGATTTTATACCTCATCCTACACATATTTAGAACAATTATAAAAGTAAATTAGATTAGGAGCCCTAGCTACACATTCAGTTTCCGGTTAAATCAAATTTTATGTCTATAGGTGTACAAAGTAGAATCATTCTTGTAAAGTCATGAAGACGATAATGCTTATTACTTTTGAAATTCTAGTATCTCGGGAATGATTATGCATGCATGTACGGGGGAAAAACTGCATTAACATATAATATATTGATGAGTGTCGTTTTTGATTAATACTTTCCTATCCAGAACATGTGTTTTATGTTAGTGCCATTTAAAACATATTTTTTATAATTTTATTTATTATTTTTTATGAACGTTTTCCGGATTATTTGAGACATATAAAAACACATGGATCGTTTACATATATATTATTGGTCAAGCAAATAATTATTATAAAATGCATTTTTTGAAGTCAGTGATCATTATTTCATGTTGTATGCTTTTGCAAATATTCAGAGACTCTGAATCATTTATCACACAATTTACTCTTAAATATATTACTATTTGTCTTAAACTGATACTGAAAAACTGTTTATTGCATGTAGTTCAAATATAGACTATGGGAATCACAATTGTCAATTATGAATAATATGTGATCTTTTCTATATTTAAATGAGGTTAATGTCCTTGTGTTTTAGTACTCAAGGTTCATCTATGTATCATTTAAATGAATATGCATTGTAAATAATAATATTCTTATACTGATAATTTTTATCGGACCATGTTAGGTCTAACAAGAAACTGTTAAGAAACAAACTGCGAAAAGGATGCAATGTGTCAAACAGACTAAATGCTTAAAAATAATCATATTTTTTATACTTGATTACATCTCTAGTACGATGGCAAAATGCAGTAGCATCTTTAAAAAAACTGTTAAATCGCAAAAAGCGATTACATTTTATTATGAATGCGTTCTTGCTACCAATAAAGCGACTTTTTCAGGCTACCTTAATGAGCATCGTTTGCTTCTGGCAAACACTTTTTAGCTATTGATGTCAAACTTTTTTGGGATTGAGTGATATTCAGATGATAATATTTATCATATTTGAATATTTACCGAAGCATGTAATGCATCTTTTCCTTCCAGAAAAGTATAGTCATGTTGATAAGCACTATACTAGAAATATCTATAAATCTACGTTAACCATAATTGAATTATTGCAGCAATAATCATGAATTCGAAAACAAAATTCATTTAAACCTCAATAAATAATTAGCTAACATGCTTTTGTGATTTTATCATTGCGCTATTTCGTCTAATTTAATGTACTTTTGGTGTTTATGACAGTCGTTTCGTAAACAGAAAAACAAAGACTTTAACAGACATATCTTAACACTTTTTGTATGGTAAATTGATTACCAAAGATGCATAATGGAATTTCTACAGTACAACAGTTTTGTTAAAGACATTGGGAATTGTTGATCATTGAGGGACAAAACATTCAGATAATTAACAATTAGTACCATTGATACTTATAGAACATAAGTTATAACGTAACGTAATGTAATGTAGTATTCAGGCCAGAACATCATCAAGGATGGATACTAAGCTGAGCTTCTTGGGCCAATTTGGTAGACATGACTCTAGACTAGTAACTTCAGAGAGAAAGCTAAGAGATACAAAGGAATCAGGGAACCGGACCTTAGCTCTTATTGAAAAGACCCCTTGGTTCATTAACATGCCCAGCGTATAGCACTGATACATGCGACGATTACCTGGGTTTCTTACCAGTACACCTCTTGTTAGGTTGGAAACACTGAAAGTGTCTCTGAAAAATCACAAGGGTGTTACCCAGGATCGAACCCGGGACCTCGGGAGTGACAGCCAGTGGTCTAATCAATTGTACTATCGCACCACCTATAAAGGTCAACAAGTCAATCATTGATAAAGTTTTTTTAAATACGTGAATGCAGTATACTAACTATACAGATTTAATAAAATCAAAAGTAAATAATTATGATATGTACGAAACAAAATATAATAATTTTGAAGATAAAGTGTGAATGATATTTATAAATATTTAAATAAATATTAAATCTTGTAATTTGCCTCAACATCAAAACCCCACTCAAGTGATATATTTTATCCAAAATAAACTGTAAATGTATTTTACGTTTGTTGTCTACCTCTGTTTAATATCAGAAATATAATATAACAGTGCGATATCTTCAATTGACTGACGAATCTGATTTGGAATTCACGGAATGATTCGGACTATTGACAGTTTAAAGAAAAGGTTTGACTGTTCAAACTTCATTATAACTAACGTTTACTAATTTGTACATAATAGGATGACAATAATGTCGGTAATGTTACAATTTGAGGCATCTTGTGAAAATATTTTACAAATATTACATTTCCTGTATGGGAATGGTCATGCCAGTTGTTGTAATATATTTTTCGTCTGAAAGTTATTTTGTAACTTGAAGCTTTACTCATGAAATGCGACGAAGAAACGGAATGCCTCATACCGATACATTTTGTTTGATTCGATGTTTCGTCAATGTTTTTTTCAGTGCATTTACTGATGTTTTGTTTTCATCTATAAAAGAAAAGCTACCGTTTCCTGAAATGCAAACATATCTAAAAAGAAGTCATGGCAATGTTTCCACACCAGTAACAGCTACACATTCGAGTTTAAAGATATACTATGCTCATCCTTTAGTAAAATATTTTTATCATAGAAATTTATTGAAATCTATGAAATTCTTATTAATATGTTCATTTTATGCTTTTCAGTAGATTACTGATTTATCCGTGAAAATTATTTTGATATTTTCACAGTGAAAAATATCAAAATATAATTTAACACTTTTCAAAGATGCGAATTTTTTTTAAATTGTCCCCATGCGGTACCTCAATGTTAATATTGTTGACAATTCTGACATTGTCAGGGTTGTCGGAGAAAAGCAAAGCTGAAATTGATTAATACCTGAAATTTCAAAAGTAATAAAAAGAAGAAAATTTACTTCAATTCATTCAAATTACCAATCACCAAATATCGTCTCCTAATTTTTGTTTCATTTTTACAGTCTGAAAAATAAAATTTCTTCCGCATGCAGAGTTGCTCTTAATGACATTTGGGCATGTTTAAGTATTCTACGAGCAATAACTGCATAATAACTTGAAAAGCAATGACAGACATCAGCCTGAAGAATAAGTAAATAACCCAGCGTTCGTAAGTTTGTAAGGCAGCCTTTCAAAAAAAACCATATGTTCAAATTTCCTAGCCCATTTTTGAATGTTTACACATCTGTCAAAACTTATTAAATGTCTTTTACAATCCTCAAATAAGATTTCTTTCTTCTTAAAAGATGTATGACTTACAAATCCAAATGATATCCCTTTGAATCAAACACAATTATTTTCCTCCCGAGAAATACACAACTTTAACAAACGGCGGCTGCTTACATTCACAGAGCCAAGTCTAATATAAATTCACCGTAAGTAACATAAATATGGATGGATGGTTTGACTTTTCTCCTACTAGAATTGTTTGTTTTTATTATTAAAACAAGCGATCTTTTAGATTATTTTAACAAAATGAATTATATTGTCACCATTTAACGTTGATTGTCGAACTTATTTTTCAGCCCAAGACTTCTTGTATTTTATGAGAAATTCGACTAATTGAGAGGCCATCAATGGGGAAAACAGATTTTAATATTAACGTTAATATCAAGGAAATGTCGTTTTAACTTGTTTGCAAAAGAAAATTTGTTTGTTAGATGTAATTTTATTTTATCTTACACACTAAAAAACAAATATCCCCTATATAATTTGGATTTAAAAATGAATAAACTATGAATGGGAAGCTGCGTTCCCTATTACAGGTCAAGTAATGTTGGTCTTTTCTTAAAAAATCTGCCAGTTTTTTTTATGACACTATATATTCTTATTATCACCACATATAGTGTGTAGAGTTTAAAACGTAACATACTTTGTATAAATTCAAAACATGTTTATTTTATATTTATAATTAGACTGTGTATCCATTGTCAATATTTTATAATATCAAATTTGAGCATAGTTCATCTTAACTGAATATGTCTTTACTAATTTACATTTCAAGTAGGCAGGTAGCATGCTAGACTTAATTTCTGAATATTTTTATATGCATTAAAGTTAAATTCTGATATTGTTAGACAGACAAACAATTCTCACAAAACCAGAAATTATATTATAATCTTTTTAGAAGAGTCCCGAAAATAACTAATGTTATATTTAGGGTACTTAAAAGGTACATATATATTATTTGATCACTTAGTCGCCTTGCTGTGCTAATTGTGATTTATAAATGCCAAAGGGACCCATATATGTCACTAACTTATTCTTATCTTTAATAGGCATTTATTTTCTTTAAGGTTCCTTCATTTAAAATAAATAACAGTTTTCTAAGTTAAATAGCTGTCTTTATCATACATATTCCGTCTTAACTCATTGAAACTTGGTTAATGCTTTCTGTATTGAGAATCAATATACATTTTATAAAAGCTATAATCTCGGAACATTATAATATTGATGTTTTTTTCTCTCAGTTAAAATAAATGGTTTACGTTTCAGTTTAAACTGCATGCGTAATCAAAGCATAATTAGATCAGATTATATGCGTTCTGTACAAATGTAAAATATTCTACTTATGGAATTGTTTATAATCAGCTGTCGACAAAGTTCCATTTTTTTGGATAATTTTGAACAAGACTGTACGGACAATTTATGTCGGTTTAGTATTCCTTGACCTATTTTCCCTTTAAAAAAAAAATTTGGAAAAGCCCACACACTTTTAAATTTTTTAAACCCAAAAAATGATTGTTTCAAACATTCTTTTTTTCAATTAAGGATAAAAATGTTTGAAATTTCCTCATAATAATACATAATTCCCAAGGCCCAAAAACACTTAAAACCCCAGGCAGATATTACACTACATCTTTACAAACTTAAAAACTTTTTCTCAGCTTAAGAGAGGCTCCCCTAATACTAATGGCGTTGATAACAATCAGTATGAAACTTTGACACAAAAATGTTTCATCGGATAATGTAATTCATCTCAACATGACAAAACATAGCAAACAGAAAATGGATGCAGTGATAAGAAAATTTTTATCACAAACTTGATGCATCTTTTTCATAAAACGGTATATACTTTGTGGTTGATTTTTTTAAATCGACAGGAGAACACTTTCTGCAGTGATATCAAAGACGAATTATTTACTCCTCAGCAATGGAATAAAGCTCAACATTATTTAGACGCTTTTAGGCTATCAAATTTGCTTCGGTTCTAAACGGCAAATGTGAAGTAAACATTCATTTTCTTCAGTTATTGATAAATTTTTATAAAATCAAGTTTTAAATGATACAATATTTAGGTCTGGTGATACGTTGTTCACTATACGTTTATTAAATTAATGTAATTGATGTAAATGTATTTATGGCCCTTTTAGAAGAAATACTACTTGTACAGTTGATGTTTGTACTGAATGTTTTATTTAAAAGACATTAATTTTTTTTACAATATTACAAAAGCATAGAAGTAAAACAATGTTTTGTTGTTGTTGTTTTCTTTTAAGTCACTAAATATGTAATTTTATTTTGTCTAATTTTGTCTATATTTTTCAAGTTCAAATTGACAATTTGACTCAAATTTATAAAACGGAATTTAATTTCACTTAAAGAAGTAATACCTGAAACCTAAATGTTCGCCAAATACTAAAGTGTTGCCGATTCTAAGAGTAATAGTGGCAAATGCTCGCTCTGTTAAATGAAAATGGATTAAGTTTATGTTTTAGAAAAGAAAAAAAACTTTTACGAACATCTGTAAGAAAGTTAAGCCGATCTCCCGAAAGCATTTATCTTAACAGAATAACACGGAAATTGCAGACTTGGTTCGATTACGAAGCCTTATTTGTTTGCTAATTTCTGCAAAACACAATATAATTTAAATGTCATCCGCACTAAATTAACTAATTTACGATAAGGGAAAGTAAATACCAGCAGGAAGTTTCAATAAGACAAAGTTAATTATTCGAGCTTTCACGAATACATTTTTGAAGCAGAATATTTTAAAATAGTTGCACGCCAATATACAGCTTTTATAATATTATCTGCCAGTTAAAATTAAAGATTTGTTTATGTGACATGCTAATATGTTATTACCGACAATTTTGTTCTGGCACATTAGTTTCAACAATAGTTAATAAGTGTCTGCAAAATAATGTGTATTTGTAATTTATTTTCAAAGTGTTTGCATAATTTCTCTGCTCACATTGATTGATATTGAGATGCCTCAAATTACCTAAACATTTTAGGGTAGGATCAACAAATACATTCTCCTAATATAACATTCTGTTGATGACAAGATATCAAAGTAAATTTTATGACTTCCATCAAAAACGGATAATTGCAGTTCAACAAAATCAACAAACAAAATATGAAAAATTAAAACACCCCTTAAAAATCATAAAAGCCTTATGCTTTTAGCTTTGAATTACAACTTTATAAAACTTCACTTAAAATTAATACATTATGACATGTGCATATCGTTATATCTTGAGATAGACGTCACACATTTTCACACCAGCTTCCATCTCCAGACAGTCAACTAGCTGCTTAAGGGTTATTAGTGTTATTGTGAGAATTTCCCAAAGGACACTAATACATTATAGCTTTTAACTGTCTGACCTTTGTACTCTTTTTGGGTATTGCATTAACCTGAATTAACTACATGGACACGAATTCATTGCCCGGACCAGTAGTTTTCATAAATAAGGAAGTAATTACCTGTTTACAACTTAAAGTATTCGTAAAAAATGACCCTTTTTAAGATCTAAAATGGTTTCTAAGTTTTGAAACAATTTGTTAAGTAGATTGCAATTAATTAAGTTAAAACTAGTTTATCACGTTTCCTTATATCAAAAGTCGTAATTTAGAAATTTTTCGAGACGTGATGGATAATCTCGAAGGATAATTCTTCACACTACGATGTCAATCAGGTACATCTATTTTTTCATGCAAATAAATCAGAATATCGAAGTGTCGGCTCCATGCGTTGTTTTTATAAATAGCGTGTTGTGAAAGTCTTTTTATGTCATGCTTTCCAGTGTTTTACTGTAATATATCAGATGATTATATTCTGATAAACCACTAGTAAAATTTATAAAATATAATTTTCACTGTAGCCGGACTATATCTGAATGCGGATGAAAAGAAAATCATAACTAAATGGAATAACAGGCAGAAATAAATGCCGTCATGCGTAAATTTTGCTTCTTTAGGAAGAGAAAGTCGATGTCATCATACATCATGTTAAAATGTAACAAAATTAGAGAAATTTAGCAGACCTATATTTCAAAATTGATATCGTGACGTCATGATGTGATGACGTCACAAAGGAGAATGCGCGACGTTACGCGGTAACATTAGTAAAAAAAAACACTTAAAATCACTTAAAAATCATCAAATAAAAAGAAAATTTATTTGTTTCACATGTTAGATTGAAATATATTTCATTCGTGAACACCAGCTATCATATTTTCACTCGTCGCTACGAAACTCGTAAAAATATTGCATCTGGTTTTCACTCAGTGAAATTATATTTCAATCTTACATGCACAACAAACAAATATCCTCTATATTATAGTAAACGACAGTTATTTGAAGAAATAAATTAATTTCTTTGGTGATCAGATTTTGTAATTGAGTTCTGGCACATAATGTATAATATTAGTAAAAAAGATTTTTACAGATTATATGGCCCTATAAACAATTGTTTATTTATATTTAGTTATATTGCAAACATCGGTTTATATACGGCCATAAATCATATCAGAAATATTTATGACGACTTTGTAATACAAAAAAGTTCCTTTTTAGAGGTAAAATTATAATTTCTTAATAAACTGACAACAGCCGTGTACATAAACCTATATATAGGTCACGATTATGCAGTGAAAAACGGCGTTACAAACATGCAGTTTTATAGTATTGAATATCAAAGGTATGCCTAAAACAAGTAACCAATTCATTTCATGCATTCAAAAAGTAATAAGGAAAAATGTATTGTACAGGTCATTGTTTTAAATATTGTTTAATTTACATTCGGATAACTACAAACGTAATCATCATTATAGACAGTCTAAAATACCTTTAGAAATATTTGATGCAGACGTTCAATTACTGAGTCAACTTAAGTTGCAACGGAACATATAATGTCACTTCCTATATCTTCAGACAAAATTGCGAATGATTAAGGAATGGAAGTTATGTCCATCACCAATATGCTATTTGTACAATCTTGATATGACTTTCAGAAATAAATGTAATTTTTGCGAATCTTATTTACTTACCAAGGCATATATATAGTATTCCAGTTTTTTTTATATCGAAAAATTGTCTTTTCACATCCTGCCATATAGTATCAACTTATCATCGTCGTCTAATACACAGTACGGTAATAATGTTTCCCATAATTTCTTTCTTGTAGATTTACGATAATAATCAACAGAAATACAAAAAAAAAATGAATGAAACAAAGAGGCAGGGATTATCAGCAAAATAATATCTCAGGAAGGTCTGCGTTTTGACTGCTTAGGTTATGTGTCATTTTACAGTAAGGACATTTTATTCATATTCCATTTCTACTTGAAGTTTAATCTTAAGCTTATGGCACATTTTTATTCTGCTGTACACAAAGTCTTGTCTGGTTTTCTGGCAGTCATATGATAATATCTTATAAATGAAATGTCTCTTGGAAACCTCTTCGGAGTCGTATTTGAGTCATATATTGGTGATATAAATATGATGATGAACGGGATATAACTTATGAATATACAGAAAATTGATTCCCATAGAGCGAGTACAACATACTTTAATGCAGTATATTTGTAGATTTGGAAACACATGTAAGAGAGTATGTACAATGAACATGCCTATCAATTGGAATTTGTGTAATGTTTACGGTGGCTAAAATACATCCCTTGTTTGGCCAGCCTCATATGATTCGTCATGTCGCGCAGCACCTTGACTTTGACATATTAAAGCCAAAAATATTTTGGACTTTGCTTTGTAAGTTGTATAATTAATACTCCCAATGGCTTCTAACTGACCATTATGATAAAGTCTTAAAATAATTAAGGGTAACAGAATTAGGTATACAGTTCAATGACAGTTTAGAACTCTTGCAGGGACTATTCAAGTATGACGTCCAGTCATATTGATATCGTTTATAGTTAATGTGTACTGATTAATAGTCATTAAAATGGTTATGGTACGTAAACCATATAATTATATTTGGACTTATTTGATAAATCTGCTGATATTTGTATAGTTTCTGAAGATTCTGTGTGAATATAGTATGTTATGAAATATTGTGACAATTGCCCTGATATAAAAATCTTTTCATGCATATACTGTGCATATGTACTTAATTCATAAAGGATAAAGATACATGCTGAACAAAAAGCAGGTAATGTTTGCCGTATAAGCTCCATTTCAAAAATGAACAGTAGTACATGCAAATGAACGAAGATACTGATAAAGACCACGGGACTGTATATGTTTTACATAAGTTTTTTTACAAAACGATGCCTTTCAAACAAGACAGATAGCACGCATTTTAATTTCTATGACATAAATAAGATAATTCAGTATGGAACTAATTGATTTTACTGCTTCAATTGTTATCAAATCGTTTAATTCAAGGTCTGTTTATTCTGCTATATATAATGTTACGTCCAAAAGAACAGAGATAAGAACTTTTATGAAACATAAACATATTTTTGTTGAGATGTATAATTATAATCTCTTATCTATATTTACTTAATTGAATTAATTACGTATCCTCCATGGTGTCTTGAAATGTTCCTTTAACAAGCCAGTTTCATACGTCGAGTTAATCAGCGTTTACATATATCTGTGAGATTCCAAGTTATCTTTTCTTAAAGGTAAATACGGATGATAAATTGATGTAAGTAAGATGTTTTTATAACAAAACTGTCAGTAGAATTAGTTATCATTATACACTTATCATATTATGATAAAATTTGAAAGTCTTTATAAAGAAAAATGAAAATTGAGTAACATTATAGGATCAGGTCTTACCAGACTCTATCCCCGTCTTGAATATTGGGAATGAACGATTAAGTTTGAAATATATTTGTGTACAAAATAGTTTTGTCATTTTCTTTGCAGATAAAAATGGTGAGAATACTTTGATGGTATCTGTTTTTATCATAATAGTCATTAGATGTACAAACATATTTTACATATTATTTCTAAATTAAAGAAACAAAAATCAAGGATACTTGACATTTTGTTTGGCAAAAATATGTTCTGATATGGCGTTATTGATAGAAAGTGTGTACATTAGATACATATATATATTATATATCCATCGTCGCAGGTTAAAATTTAGTATTCTCACTAAAATCATTTAGAGTGTTGATTGCCTCCAGTAACTATATTTTTTGCATCATGAAATGCAATTATTGATGTTTCGTAAATATGATTGACGGATGAACGTGGAAAGTTTTTTTTTTCTTTCTTACGTGTTCGGGGATATTATGTGAATCAATTTCCCATTCATCTTTTGCCAGCTCATCGGAATGTAAATTATGTAATTAAGATGTAGTTTTTCAATATCAGGTTCATTTGAATTATATTATTTTTAAAGATTAAACACAGCGTTGAAACGGTACGAAAGGAGGGAAACAGGTTTTAGCACTGTTAATAAAACATAATTAACTACACCAGGTGTTTTTCTTGTTATTTTCCATCGATAGATCATTTGTCACGTTTTTTTCAGAATTGGAAATGTTGTTCATTAACCTTTACAGGAGGAAACATTAAAGCCTTTATGAGAATGCATCATTCAAATTATAACAATTTACTTGGTTCTTCCTAAACAGCGATTCTGTTTCCAAAGGATAAACTGTATTAAGCTCGACACAGATCAAATATACGGTTTATACTTGTTCACAATATTTTGTACCCATTTGGGTACAACACAACAAACCAAACCACATATGTCTATATTAATCTGTATGATCAGACAAAAATGTCATTTATTACTACATTATGTATGCATATAATGTATAATAGAATAGATGACCAAATAATAATGCCAACCATTATATTTGTTTTAGGACAATAGCCAAATATCGCAATAATTATGTATCCATAACAACCAGACATACGAATATTTATGTATTTCTTAGTACATGTTACATTGTAACAGCTGATACTGCTTATCGTTATTTGACCAACAAAAAGCTGTTTAAAAAAGTATGAGACGAAACATAACTAGATAAGATACTTTTATTTTATTTCCTCTCACTTTGAAGAAAAATAACAACAATATAAACAATTTTAGTACGAACGTATAGTTTAAAATTCACTAGTATTTCATAAGTTTTATAAAAAGTAGTTAATATCTTTAAATTTATTTAAAATTGATACATTTTAACCATAAAAAACTTAAAACTAGCCCAATATACCAAAATTTTGTATCAAAATTTTTTCTGGCACCATAAACACTGTATTAAACATACTGTAAAAAATCGCTATTGCCAACTAGCTTTGATGAAAATTCTAGTGATTTCGGGGGCTATTAATTTTTTGGGGTTAAATTTAAATATTGTAATTTTTGTTTAGTGGCAAAAAATAAAATTTGATCCATTAAATGATTATTATGAACGAAACAAAGCCAAAATCGTTAGTTTTCGATTGAAATATAATGAAACTATATCACTAAATTATGTTCATACCTGTAGTATCTTGTTCAAGCAATGCATTCCGTTTTGATACCATTTGATTCAACAGTGTTATATATATATTACTTTCAGTTTGAAAAAGCGCTTGAAGTTTTTGAACGTTTCTACAATAAAAATATACATAACACATACATAATATATAATCTTTAATGTGTGCACATTATTTTCTTACAACATCATTGTCTGCTTTTCCCTGATATTGAAAATACCAGCGTTAGAATATACAATCCCTGTAAAGTTTATGACAAATTAAATCTCAAGGGAAAGTTCAAAAAAATTTCTCAAAGAAACGTTGTGATGCATTGCGTTCTCTAGAAATTTATAACAATCTTTGATCCTAATTATAATACATCAGCATCATATACTGAAAGAGTAACATAAAACCTGAGGTGGAAATATGTTAAAGTAAATAAGACAAATAAGATACGGTGGTTGGTTCTTATCACTGCAGAATGAAACTTCATATAACAACTCATTAATCATTGTAACGGTTGATTTTGACGGTACATTTTTCATTTTCCCTTTATTTAATGGGACAATTGACAAATCAATGAACATGTCATACATTTCTATCCCTTTTTGTATTGAACATGAGTGTAACTAGAACCTAAGGTAAAAGTAACAATTACATTTTGTATGCGAATTATCTGGTACAGTAATATTGTAATATTGTAATTACTCATTAAAGGTAAGATGCATCATGTTCCTGTATACAACAAACATTTTAAAATATTTTTAGAAATTCAATTAATTTTTGTAATCAGTAAGGCTCTAAAGGAAAATAATTGTTTGTATCTCAAAATCAGATTAAATTATATACCGGATTGCAAAATTCAAAGGCAAATTAAGAATAAAAAAATAGTATTATTTCCAATCATTAGGAATGGCATACATGAGTTTTATAGTGTTGATATGATAGTTTTAGAGATGTAAAATGCTTATCATCTGAAGAAAGTAGCGCTGGATGTAAACCTATGTGTAACAATAGAAGCTTAAATGCAAACAAAGTAGTATTTCGACTTCCATAAAAATGTCCATAAAATTAATAATTCACTATAACTGAACTAATGGCCAAAAAGCAACATGAGCAAGAGATAGTTCGCATAATTTGTCAATGAGCAACATTTTTGAAACTATAACAGGATGCCAAAAAATAAAAAGTTTTGATAAATAAAATTAAAGCATTTCGCAAGTATAATGTCCCTTAAAGTTGGGTTCTATAACAGTTTTATATTTCATCTTTGAAGTATAACTTAACTTGTTTCCGGAATTTTATACTACACAACAGCAGGTGTCAAGTGCCGTGTGGCAGCTTTAAAAAGTTGCCCCGTACTTCACTTCAGTGTTGTTATATTTTCTGGTCCTTCGGGATCATTGATGCCAGCACTATTAAGTGTTGAGAATTGAGTACCGCTCAAGCCGGTGCTAGGGGGCGTGAGGGATGTTGCACGTATTCATTGTCCCTCATGTACAGACTCAATCAAACCGAGTCTGCAATTCTCTTGTAATTTTGTTGTGATTAATGCTTCCGAGGGATCACTTGTTTCCGGAATTTCAAATTTAGCTCTGTAATATCACATTAGATACTTTGAGCAGGTGTTAAACACTTGAAAGGAGTTCCGAAATAATTCTTAAAAAGTGACACAATAACTTATATATTACAGCTGACTGATTTGTTTATTTTTCTGGCTGTTTTAAATGTAACAGAAAATAAAGAGCGGAAAGAAATAATTATGCAAAACTTAATGGTAAGATTAACTGATTAAAAATTCATTCATTTATCAGATTTCCAATTCAATATTAGTGTTTTGTGTTTACTACATATTACACTTTGAGAATACCTATGTTACACTTATGTTTCCAGTATATTAATCTAAACATATATTTTTATTACAAAACTGGTTTCAGACAATAGCAACATAATTATGTCATCAGAACGAATTTTGCGATAAATTTGTAGCAAAACAAGTTTTATTGCCAAACCATCTGAAACAAACATCGGTAATTCTACACAGCTGCCGAATTATATATTTGTTGATAAAATATATGAAGATACTAAAACACCTCAAGTTATTTCCTAACCATTCATGTCTTTTTTTAGTTTGTTCAAATTAAAAGTGGTTTAAGACCTTTTCTAAAATAAAAATTTCCTTACATACATTTTTTCCGTTTATTTTTACATAACGTTTACATAACTTTGTAACTCCGTATTTTCACCCCAAATGCCTGCCGGCTGATACGAATAACAAACTAGATTTCCTCTTTAATTCTTTGTCCCAATATATCAGTCTTATATTATTGGATACTTGTATATTATATTATATTGAAACTAGCTTCTTAGTAGTTGGGAATCAAGAATATCCAATTACCAACTGCCTACTAAACTGACGCGCCATGCTCGCTCACACCTTCAATGAACTTTCGTGCTTCTGCATATATCAATGCACGAAATAGTTGCACTGCCCTTCGTTTTTGCATTTAAAGCCATTAATCAAAACTACCGAGAGTGATCATAATATCATCGTTTATGCAGAAAATTGCCTTTTTTTTCGTCAAATTCAATCAGCTTTGATATCTGACATTTTACACATTCACACAAAGATAATCAATAACGATACTTAAGTTGTTTTTGCTTTTCTTCAAACAATTACTTACTTCCATTATTGATGCCAGTCCGTAGTTTAAATCTAGCGTAATGCATTATTTCTTACCATTTATGAATTCTAAATAATGATATATATATATTCCTTACCGCAATTCCGATAAAAAAAATCAAGCATAAAACCTTATGAGTCAATTTGCATATTTGCTGCGTTCAACGTTAATTCATTTTTCATGAATAGACAAATGATATTTCTCATTCTCTTCCAAGTAAATCATCTATCAACTCGATCTTGATAAAATGTAAACGCTTTATAATTGTTCATTTAAAAGATATTTTCTGTTTACAAGCAGAGTTGTACATTTATCATGCGTTATCGATTTTATTAAAGAAATGGTAATTGTTCGTGCATAATTCGTGTTGCAGATATACTCAAATAACTTTATAGCAACCTGTCTGTATCATCATCCAGGCGTCACAAGACCAAAACGTCTGGATGATCAGACTATATGGCAACCTGGAAAGGGACATTAATGGCATATAATTGCAACCGTATTGGTTAATATCATCTTTGTAACGATGTACATAAAACCATTACCTGACACATCGAGGGAGATAAATTTATGTTTCTGAATGGCATAATAAAATAATTTATTTTCGTAAAAAAATCTTTTTTATTTGTTATGTGAATAATGCAACATCCTGTATCAAATTTATAATAAGGAAATGTAAAATATAGAGAAAGTAATCAGAAACGTTTGACAGTTTGTTTTTACGAAACGCTTTCGGCGACCTACTTTTTGTTGAAAATTTATACTACTTGCACAGTTTCAGATGCAGATTTGAACTTTGATATCAGTTGAACTAGATTTATGCCTGTATTTCTTTCATAGTTATCAATAATCAATCAGTCTTCTGATATTGTGAAGCTTTATACTCTAGTGAGCGATATAGGGCCATCATGACCCACTTGATTAGCTTATGTATTGTTATATATTTCTATGTTACGATTTTATACAATTTACCATATTTACAGAGCATACTAATTGATGATGTAACACATGGAAATACTATTAGTAAAGAAAAATGATGAAACGTCAAAATATGTCACTTTTTAATATGTAATCTGTACAACGGGATACCCTTAATCATAAACTAAATGAACCGAATGACAGGTAAAGTAGTTGATGATAGGTAAAAGAAAACGGCATGTTTGCCAAAAAAATATAAAAAGGAACGGCTTATATGGGCAGTGCGTAATCAGTGTGTCAAGGGAATATTTGTAAGATATAACAATTAGATTTTAGATTATCTTCCACGTGTCATAATGGTATAACGTGTCAAACTCATATTTTTATTATGAACGAGCAACCTAATACAGCTGATGCTAGGATTAATATGTCTGAAAAAGTTCATTGACTTCTTCGTATCCTTTCACTATTGTGACAAGCCTGGGTTCCAGTCTGCCATTTTTTATGTGCTTCTTTTCGGCAAACAGACAGTTTTGGATACTACTTTTTCAATAATAATGACGCTTGCTGTATCATAAATTCGTTATAAAGATTGTTGACAGGTTATATGGCCGTATATAAACGGCTGTTTGCAATATAACCCCCTCGCCTTACGGCTCGGGCTATATTTACAAATAGCCGTTTATATAGGGCCATATAACATGTCAACGAGCTTTACAACTAATAATTTATTAGTTAAAAAAAATGATACATTTTCATCTCCCAGGTGCCATATCTCACTATTCCGTCGTTATTATAAATATTGCATAAAAAGCAACACAAATACAGGAACAACAACAAAAACAAAATATAAAAATATAAACTTTAAATAAAAGCTTATTTTAGATGCTACTAAAACTCTCATAAATACACATATGTGCAGCGGATGCATTTTCCAATGTTTAAATAAGATCATTTGTTAAGCACATATCTAAATATTTTCATCTTGAACAAGGAAACATGTGTTTATCTTAAATCAATTTAAAAAACGAAGTAATGACAGTTTATTGAGTAGCATAATTAAACTAATTACAACATGTCCAATAAACGTTAAGAGCAAATACTTATTACTGAATTATCTTTCCTATAAATATTTGTGTCTTTATTGTAACGTAAGAACGTCTTGCAATGAAATTGTTTGTAATAAAATTGGTTAAACAATTCGTTTGACGATATACAATATACAGCAATAGGTTATTGGTACAATCGAATTATTTTAAAATGGTTTACATGCCATTTCACTCTAAGTTTTCTATCTTTAGCGTACAAATTGTAAAGTTGAATTCATTCATCTTTCAACAGGTTTTCCGGAGGGAAAGTTTGGTTATTAGAATGAAGATTTGGTTATGATTGTAAGCGGGCGGTCTGGTGGTTGTTAACAATTGTTTCTGTATTTATCTTTAGTTATACATTTCTTAAGGGAATTTCAGTTTTGTCCGGGCGGATGTCATTTTGCGAACATTTTCTGTCAGAATAGTAGTCCTTTGTTTTTCTTTTTTACATACTTTATATATAGAGCAATGCTTTTTTATTTTTTTTTATATTTTTAGAAAATACGCAAGCTATTATATCATATGAAAAATTTGGTACTTATTTTGTTAGTCATAACATGAAATAACTGTACAGATTCCATAACACTTACCAACCTTTTGATTCTTTAGCACAGGATGTGAGTAACGGTTACAGACGTGTTAAAGTGATAATTACTGTCGCTGATCCATTTTGATTTTTGCTATTTTCATATTATATATAAATGCATAAAAAATTATGATGCATGTATATTGTAAGTAATAAACAAGTAAATGTACAACATAACAAACAACTAATACCTTATAAATAGATTAGTTTAATGAAAAAAATTGATTCGTTCTTTAATATGTAGTTTGTAATATCATCTTAATAGCTACAATATAATAAAATCATAGCACATGTATAACAATATGTGGAGAAATTAAAGTGTATTAAACATATTTTTGTCTGCGAATAGTTAACAAAACTAAGTGTCAGCTCTTCAAATATTGGAGGAAATAAAAGTATCTATCTATCTATCATTTTGAGACAATGACACATTCACTATACCAGGTTTGAAAGCTGAAAATCGTTTTTCATCGTTTCAAGTATCCAACAATCAATCTCAAATTTAAATATCGATGTTATTGGATGAAAAGTAGTAGTTTATATAATGGGTAGCAAAATAATAAATGCTTAGCATCCACATTAAAGTCTTATCACTTACTTACGATAGGAAGATAGTTTTGTTGTTATTGCCAAAGCTCTACAATCTCAAACTCAAGTACACATTCGTGAAAAACTTAAGATTAAGCTATGATTCTACATACCAGTGATCATTTAAATATATGTTGTCTAAAAAAGAACGAAATAAAATACAAAATGTTGTGATATGCTATTTTCGTATTTATTTTACGGCAAATAAAGATGACATTCTAGATATTACTTATTTTTAAACGTTTAAAAAGACAAGATAATACTTTATATTAATGTTTTAATCTGAAAACAATATAACAATATTGAGTATATTTTGTCTCCTATAGCATACTTGCAATATAATATATGGCGGTATTTTTAAATTTTACAGAATAAACAAATTGAAAAAAGCGATCATACAACGCGAACCTTCGGCGGTAAGAGGGTTTGACCTTATATTTCTGTAAAGAAAAACTTCAAAATTAAAGCAACGATTTATCCACAACAAACAAACAAAAACGTTAGGACAGAATCTGAACGTTCAATTACAGAATTAAGAAAAAAGATAGTAACGTACATATGAAATTTGAATGATAAAAACCATTTGTAAGTCTAATAATAGGAAATAGATATATGTTGTACTAGTATGTAACTATGTCTAATAGTAATATTTTTATGTTTTTATGTTTAAAATGAAAGAAAACGCTTAGCTGAATGCATTATTTTATTGAAAAAGTGTTTCTTTTATGTTATGCTTAGTTTTGATTATTTTAATGTGTTTGCTCTAAACACCAAAGAAGTAGATTTACTTCATTCTTACAATATTAGCAAATTGGATAGATGATAAACAATTTTGTTATACTATAAATATTTATACAAATTAGACTTTTCATATTTTCAATCATTAAGATTGACATATAACGAATTATACTTGTACAATGTGTATTTTATGTATAAAATTATGTTTAGTTTCATTAGATATGCTCTCTTAATGATATAAATCTATCTTTCCCTACATGTTAGCCACTAATACACTATATTGAATATACTGTTCAGTTCTATATTGAATATAAACACATTAAAGCCAAAATGTTTTCTCAAATTATAAGAAAATCAAATTGACACACATGAACATTTCTGTGTCTTGTCGTTTAACGATCATCTGTGTCGACTGAGTTATAAAATAACGTTGTTAAGCATTTCGGTTTGTTTGATAGCCAAAAGTCAATTACAAGCAAATATTGTACTAGGCAAGAGTATTTTATTGCAATTGACATACATAAACTAGGCAATAACGTGATGTGTCAATTCGTACCAAGACATATATGTCTGTTTCTTGTAGGTTGATATTGGGAATTTATGAAATAACACCGGTTGGCATGTTTATTTGATATTTTTGTCTGGTATATGTGTATATGTATATTCTCATATCAAAAATACAATAATAGACAATGATTCAATAAAAATACAGATGTTCAGAATTAGCTACAAACTCACAGGTTGAAATGGTATTGTCAAATTGTAAGATCTTGATTTTTCCAAATGTCGATTTGCCTTTTGGAAACACAAAAGCAGCTCAGATGGATACATGTGCAACATTTCCCATGCCCAATTTTGATCCGTTATGAAGCTGTAATCTTCAATACTAAGATAAAGGGTTTTTTTTGTTTCAAGATTCTACCTCAAGCACAATTGCTATTTAAGGTATTTAACTGTAATTTTGGCTTGGTGTTTTAAAATTTACAATTAAATATGAGTCATCGTGCTACATTAATAATATACTGTCTGTCAAAAGGCGTGTTCGATTGTTTGATAGTGTTAATAAAACTCTTGACAATACGGTCTAATTTAAACAAAAAATTCTATTATACTTTCTTATACTTAGCCAAACGAATTCTTTTAAACAGTACGTCTCTGTTTATATCTGTATGACGACGTTTTGGAAAGTTTTCTGAATAATTGCATTTTCACAAAATAATGTGATGATAATGTAGTGTCTGGATAACTCTTCGCATATCTGACACCAATATATTTTAAAATGTTCATAAAATTGAAAATAAATCATTTTACGTATGGACATTCCGGAGTATTAATATAGGCGTTTGATATACTTTTGAGAATCTAGACTTGAACAGACATCTTGAACAGAAGTTTGATTTATGAAAACATCTGTGGATCCTTTACTGCAAGAAACTAAATGATCACTATATGATGGCAAATGATCTAAAAAAACCTCAAGTACAGGGTAGCAAAAGTACGTGTCCGTGACGTAATTCTCGTCATCATTTCAAGCCTAAAAAAAGCTCGATACTTCCACGTGTGCAAAAAAATTATATATATTTCTTTATTTACAATGATCAATATATGTTTAATGTAACTAAAAAATAAAGTTTCTGGGAAATTTGTACAATAACACTGTAGCCCTTTAATAACTCTTATAAAGTCTGGAGATAGCAAATGATAGGACAACGTGTAGTATATTTATTATACGTACATACACAAGTCTGAAAATAATACATTAGATAATATATTTTACATAAATATCTTACAGTAAGAAAATGTAATTGGTTAGAATTTTTGTTAAAATTTGGAACTAAAAAGCACATATAAATCGCAGTTTTGTCCAATTTGGATAAGCTTTGTGATGTTAGATTAGTTATTATAAGTTTAAGATGCAATGACAGTGTTTTGTTTTTGGAAACAAACAACAACAAAACATTTACGTGTAGATCCATCTGAATATATTTTGATATCGTGTTGTTAGCGGAGATGTACCAATTGTAAAAAAAGAGAAAAGTGGCAAGTGAAATATTAATTGATTAAAGTTTAACTATAATTTACATTGGAAGAATAGCATATCAAATCTTTCTATAAAATGATGGAATTTTCAGTAAATATCGGATTATTGTCAGTGAAATGTAATCATAATTACACACAGACACATACATGTATTCGTATAGTTCATGTTAAAATGTAAATGTTAAAATGTAACATTATTCTATTAATGCTTTAGAAATAAAAAAAATATGATCATTGTGACACATGTAGATTTTTATTTTAGATATAATTTTATGTTGAGCTTTACAATTTGCCAAATAAAAGAATGATACATATATATACTGAGCAAAAGTTTCACTTAAATTTTTGAGACATGTTGGTCACTTTTTTATTCAAACAGCTAAGATTATAACTTTTACACAACGTAAGACTCACCATAACACATGAGAGATCAGACTCGTTTTATGTATTATCTGCTTTGAACGTGCTTTTTGTACATTTTTTTTAAATTTAAATATTCAGATTCATGTGGCATACAACAGCAACATAAAAAGTGAAAGTCTTTAGAATGCCTCGAATGAGACCAGACAAAAGAGCACAAACCATAGGCATGATGAAAGCAGGGATGTCTTGACGGTAGGTTAGCATGTATAGTCATCGACGAAATGCTTCAAGATAAAGTGTGTACAGTGCAAAGAAAACAATGTAAAAGTTGCAGTTTTTGTTATAATTGTATTTATTTCTTATTGAGAAGGCAAGTGTGTTTGGCGACACATGACTAACATCACAAAACTACACAGAAAGTATTTACGAATGGCAAAGCAAAAGCAATATAAACTTTGCTTAAAGGTAAGTTTGGCACTTTTGCTAATTGTATGTTGTTTATCAAGTCAAATCCATTTAGATGTATATAAATGTACCAACAGAAACACATACATTATAATTTTAAAAGATTAACATATATATAATATTCCCTTGTGTAGTTAACTGTAGAAACGTTTTTGTCTTGATAATTTTTTTGCTGTTTTTGCTAATGTCGTTTTAAGTGAATTGTGAATTGAATGCTTACGTGAATGGATATTCTAAATAAATCACTTGTAAAAATAAGAAAAACATCTCCCCTCAAAAGACACAAATGCATTTGGATCGTTAATAAGAAATACAGTGAAAAGTATATCATTTAAACTGAACATTAAATCAGTAGAAGACGTAACTTGATCCAATAAAAGGTTATCAATAACAAAAGAAATAATGTTTACGTTACATTGCCATTATCAACCGACAGCCATTTAATGGTCTAAAAGCGTCTTTATAATAAAATCTCGATCATTTTATAATGTCGATTAATTATTCATTTGTGATACAAGTGCAGAATATGCTCGTCTGTTTTCTTTTAAGGTACATTTACAAAATGTGTCTTTTTTTCATGGAAAAGATGCATCAAGCGCTGAAACCGCCTTCCGGTAACATTGTATTTGACTCACGTCATCATCTCAGAGCTTTGATTTAAACACTGGGAAATGTTACATGATCCGATAAAAAGATGATTGTCCTGTTTTGATACAGACTGCCATCAACATCATAAACAGCTATTTTCTTTAGACATTTCAAGAATTTTTAGACAACGGGACAAATGTCTCCTAGATTTTAAATTATACCGGCATTAGTTAGCTATACACGAATGTCGTGTGCAAACACGCTTTTATTTTATAGACAGAGTATGAGCTTTGTCGAACTGCCTTCGATAGCTGATTCAATTAATAATTGTATATGTACCAAATTGCAGCTTCGTGCAGAAAATGCATTGTCTGTTGTTATTTTGCTTTGATTTGTTTTGCAGTTTATAATACACGCTTACCATTTATTCAAATAGGGAGGAAACATCATCATTATAGTTTGCCAAGATTATAGCTATTACACGACATCTATTGATTCATAATACAGAATGCACAATACATTTAAGCTCAATTTAGATTTTTAAGATGGGATATGTATATCATAACAACAATAACTTGAATTATAAATCGTTTAAAGTTCAATTTGCGGGAGACTGTTCAGTTATTTCACTGCCGTTTATATCCTTTTATACCACGTATACGTATGATGCTCAATTGCAAATTCTTTTCATATTGATTTTTAATTCTATGAATAATGATAATATTTAGTGTGGTTTTGATACATTATCACATGTACCTTAACTTTATGATTAATCAATAAATTACAAAGGTAATGATTTACATTTTAACATTTCTTTTATAATTAAAAACATGAAAACGGAATTATCTTTGTAACAATTAGCTTTGGTGCTCAGTACTTTGCGGGCCACTATTTATGTTTACCCTTACAGTATCAAAGTGTATATCATTAAAAACTTCAAACATATTTAAAGCAGCACGCCTCCAGATCCATGCTAATTTTCATGAAAATTTTGAAAAATTTAATGTGTTTAAAAGTATTATTAAGTGAAACAACCAAAGAGAAGCAATTTACACATTATCTAAGGCAGATACAACCCACGTACATAACAAAAAGAGGACAAAATATGCAAAAATTGCCCTTACTGCGTTAGTAACGCAGTAGAAACATAGTTATAATTACTGAAAAATCAATCATTAATCGCACATAAAATGTAAATTATTACATGAATCTTGAATTATTTTACTTTCCCTAAAATTTCAGTACATTGTTCTCAAGTTTGATTTTATTGAAATATTTTCGTACATCTGGAGGCATGCACCTTTAAGTGTATGTATTTTTTTACAAATATTCCTGTGTCTGATATATGCCATCGTTTATTAAATTCAAATTACATTGATTGCAAGAACCATAGATCTAATCATTAAGATTTAATCCTTACTAGAAAAAGTCTTCCTTACACAAGATGAAGGGTAAAAAGGAGATTTCTTTGTTTTCCTGTTTCATTTTAATTCACAATATATGAATGGCAATATAATCCAACTTTAAATTTGCAGTCTGGTATTATTTGATAAGACTTTGTCATCCAAACACTACATTCCTTAAGATGCTTACATATTACAAACTATTAATCGTAATTTTGATATCTTTGCACGAAAATAAATGCTGAATTAGCTTTGATTAGCTTTAATTATAATTGTAGTATTGTTTCAACTTGATATCTGACTAATCGCATACGGAATGAAATCGTTACTTTTACATTAGGGTCTAATTACATATATGTATACTGTTGTGACTTCAATCATTTGTTAATAATCATTTTACATATAGGTTAAACTAGATATTTCCTGTCAAAATCAACCGTTGCAGTGATTATTTAGAGTTTTTATATGAATATTCATTATGCAATTATACGTTATATATAAAGTGTCTAATTTACGTTGTTACATATTTCCATCCTGGCTTTTATGTTACACTTATACACAGTTACACAGTATATGATGCTGATATATTTATACATAAAATCAAGCATTCACAGAGATTAAAGACAACGCAATGCATTACAACGTGTTTTAAAATATTACCTAAACTTTCCCTTGGGATCGAATTTGTCATAGATTTGACAGAAATCGGTATATTCTAACGCTTCTATTTTCAAATTCAAGGAAAAGCAGACAATCTTGTTGTAATAAAAGTATGTACACGTATAAAGATAAATTATTATTTACAGAAATTTTCAATAACATCAAGCGCTTTTCATACTGAAAGTTATATAATTCTGTTAAAACAAAATGGAAATGCATTGCGTGTTTACCAGATATTACAGGTATGGACACAATTAATGTTATATATTCATTATATTTTGATCGAAATATAATAGTTATGGCTTTGTTTCGTCCAAGACAAACATTTTGAATGGTGTGAAATTATGTTTTACCACTAACAAACCAATTCAACATAAAACGTTGATCAAGATAATAGCCTCGAAATCACTTGACATTTTCTTGGTCAAATAACGATCAGCCGATATGTATCTGTAATTCAAGTTTTGTATTAGGCTTACTGGTGTCTCTGATCATAATAGATACATATACAAATATTATGCTTTTCTGCTAAAACAGATATATTGGTTGGTATTATTATTTGGTATTATATATTTATTATATAAGCATATAAGTACAGGTTTTATATACAATGTACATGTAGTTATATATGACATTGTTTAGTCTAATTACACAAAGTAATATAGACCTGTAGGGTTTGCATTTTTTGTACCCATATGCTTAGAATATATTGTGAACAAGTTAAAACCATATATTTGATATGTGCCGACCTTAATACAGTTTACCGTTTGGAAACATAAGATCTGTTCAAGAAGAACCTGGTAGATTGTTATATATTTGAATCCAATAAAAATTCTCATAAATCTTTGATGTTTCCTGCTACAAAGGTTAATAAACAACATTTCAAACTTTAAAAAAGGTGACAAGTAATAAAATAAAAACAAAAACAGCTGATTTGGTTAATTATGTTTATTAGCAGTGGTAGAAACTGTTTTCCTCTTCTTATACTGTTTTAACGCTGTGTTCAATATTAAAAAATGCAATTGAACATGAAATTAAAGAAAAAATCACAACCTAATTACATTTCGATGAGCCAGCAAAAAATGAATGACAAATTGATTCACATAATATCCCTGAACACGCAAAAAATATCATAAAAACATTCCACGTTCATCCATGAAATATAATTTAAATTACGAAACAGCAATATTGGTATTTCATGAGTGAAATAATTATAGCAACTAGAGACACTCGAAATGATAATAGTGAGCATATGAAGTTTTACTATAACATGCGACTACTGGTGGTTAAAACATATATATGTTACGTAAACATTTACATTAAAGCCATATCAAACCATTTTTGTATCGAAAAGGTAAATAAAAAATTAGATTAAAAAATACACGATACACGAGGGGTTATCCAAAAATGCGTGGACTTTTTAAATATCTCTTGAATGTCAACGTTTTTTTTTGGCATGAAATTTTATCAACATACCTTGTAGAATATTATCCACACATTTTGAAAGGAACAGTTAACTGTGTCAATAAATGATTTTATATTACTTTTAAATAAGCAGATACACGCATCTGGCGCACTGTAGAAAAGCGGAGTTAGTGATCGTAAATTGCTAAAAAACTAATAATTAACGTAAAACTACACATCACATGATTCTTCCATGACGTCTATTAAGTTTTTTTTATCAAATTGTAGAACATTTACAACAAATATTTCTAAATGTATTTTAGAATGTCTTTAATAATGTGTTCGTTTATACAGTGAATTCATCAATACCTTGCTATCTGTGTGTTTATTTTATCTTAGTTTTTATTTATATCATATTTTTTTATATTTATTTATTTGTTTTATTTTATTTCTTTATTAATTCATATTTGTTTAAAAAAACGACAACAACAACAAAACAACAACAAGCAATGACAACAATGGGAATGATTTATGCTTACAATATCGTTTTTCGGTATTACTTATTTGAAAACATGAAATAAAATGATTATTTGTATGAAAACAATCGGCAGCGCGAGAACAAAATCGTATTTACCTAGGATATGCAATAACATTTAATGTTCAAGTAATCACTTTCAAACGAAATTGTAAAAACATTTCAAATGACTTTCGTTTATAAATACTTTAAATTTGTAATTCGCTATTTATATCACAATGCATGGAGCCAACACTTCGATATGCTGATTTATTTACGGCAAAAAGTTAGATGTGCATGATTGACATTGTAGTGTAAGAATAAATTTACGTCATCATCTGAAAGTGGTTGAGATTATCGATCACGTCACGAAAATCATCTAAATCACTATTTTTGATATAATGAAACGTGATATACTTGTTTAAAATCTACTTTCAACTATTTTTATTTCTTGCGGGAACCTAAACATAGGTCAATTTACTCGAAAACTAAAAGTTGTGAACCGGTTATTACTCCATGGTTTATGAAAAACACTGGTCGGGGCATCCAGTTCGTGACAATGTTGTTATTACCGGTTATTGTACTACCAAAAAAGAATGAAAGTGTCAAGAAGTTGACAAGCAATACTGTGTCCTTTGGGAAATTTGCTCAATAACACTATAACCCTGAAGCAATTAGTTGACTGTCTGGAGATGAAAGATGGTGTGAAAATGTGTAACATGTTATACTTAAATTGCGTCTACCAGAAAATATTACGATAGGCACTTGTCACAATGTATTTGTTTTAAGTAAAATTTAATAAAGTTGAAATTCAAAGGTAAAATAATAATGCTTTTTATGATTTTGGGGGATAATATATTTATTTTCTTGTTTTTTTTGTTGAACTGCAATTATCCGTTTCTGATGGAAGTCAATATAAACATTCGTCCATATCTTGTCATGAAATAATGTCATGTTAGGAGAACGTTTTTGAGGATTCTCTCCTAAAATGTGCGGATAATTTGAGGCTTCTCAATATCAGTTAGAGTAAACAGAGAAATTATGCAAACACTAGGAAAATTACGGATACACATTATTTTGAAAACACATAATACATACTGGTAAAACTGATGTGGCCGGACGAAATTTTCGGCAATAACATAGTTGCATTTCACATAAACAAATTATTAATGTTAACGTTGCAAATAATATTATAAAAGCTGTATTTTGGCGTGCTATGTTTGCAAATATTCGGCTTCAAAAGTTTATTTATTGAAGCTCAAGTAATTAACTTTGTCTTATGGAAATTTTCTGTTTGTATTTACTTTCCCTTATCTTAAATTAGTTAATTTAGTGAGGATGACTTTAAACTTATATTGTATTTTATTGAAATAATCAAACCTAGTCAATCTGGGCAGACATCACTTTTATTTTGTTTCCAGTTTTACATCTCTTAGTCAAATCGGATTCCATTTTATATAAAATGAGTAAAAATGTCAATTTGGACTAGATATGTGGACAAAATTAAATTACTTACTTTTTGAATTAAAATCAACAACATCAAAACATTGCAGTATTATTTCTCTGCTATTGTTATACTTTTAAAGGTCTCTTAAAATAAAATATACTATACAGATATCAATTTTGTAAGTAATATTTCTTCTAAAAATTGACAACTGTAACATTAATGAACCTACAGTGAAAAACAGTATTACCAGACTAAAATATTACATTGGAAAAAGTAACTTGATTTCATAACATGTGTTAATAACTGAAGAAAGTGACTTTTAACTTCACATTTACTGTTAACAACCGAAACACATGTGATAGCCTAAAAGCTTTTCATATTAAACTTTTCATTTTTTACAATGTTGATCAGTGAATATCTCTGCATAATAAGTCCTTCAGTCGATTTAAAGATACTACTACACAATGTTTTACGATTTATGAAAAGTATGTTTCAAGCCTCTGGTACCAAGTTTTTTTTTCACTGCATCCATTCTCTGTGTGTTATGTTAATTCTTGTCGGGATGAATTACATTATCCGATAAAATGTTTTTGTGTCAACGAGTAATACTGTTATCAACCTCATTAGCAAATAGGGGAGCCACTTTTGAAAGTGTAAAGGTTCGTACAGAGGTAGTGTGATATATGACCGGTGAGTTTTAAGCGTTATTAGCTCACCTTGCACATAGTGCAGGTGAGCTTTTAGGATGGCCAATCAAATGCGTCCGGCGTCCGTCCACATTTTATTCAAACGACATCTTCTATAATACCACTGGGCCAATATTAATGAAACTTGCCAGGAATACTCTTTGTATGAAGCTCTATCAAGATTGTTCAAAGAATGCCATTCCATACTAAACTCTGGTTGCTATGGCAACTAAAAGAAAAAACTATAAAGTTCTTATACTTCAAAATGGAAAGGGCTAGAGCTTAGATATTTCTCACAAGGCATTAGCTTGTTGGTTTCTACAAAGCATGTTCAAATTATGGTCTAGAGTTGAAATTGGTCTCTGTTTTGGGGGTTAAATGTTTTTTTTTATTGCAATATTATATAGACTGTCTTTGTAGGGATAAATTGAGAAAGTGTATCTTGTATTTTTTGTCTCAACAGACATTGTTATGAGGATTTTTCTGTTAAAGCATTAGAAAGATGAAAATGTTGATGAATGTGAATGTTAATTCAAAACAAAGTCAATCAGAATAGCCTAAATTTCAGAGCTACAGTGAAGTTGATTTCCCCATTCAATTATGGAGTCTTCCATTTATTTCGTAACACCATCAGAAAGGAGACTGTGTCATTTCCGAAATACAATGTAAAATATTTCGGTTCTTGACATTGACTTGCACATTTTATTGTGTAAGATATTACACAAAGAAACGAAAGTGAACAAAAAATGTTGTATTTTTTCACAAAAAAATAGCTGATTAAGATGAAAGTTTAATTTACAGTACGGACATTACTTAAATTCTTCCTTCCAGTTTGCGGGAAAAATCATATGTACACCGGTCTTACTGAATCTGCTGAACGATTTATGTCATAATATTTCATTCTGATCATAAACATACAATTCAAATCATTAAATAATGCATATCAATCTGTCCTGAGTCAACATTTTGCCTCAGAAAACATCTGTATCAATCTGACCTATAAACAAAACTAAACCGGAAGTAGGACAGAATGGCGGCCTTGAACAAGGAAATTGAGAAATTTTGTAACATAAACATATAGTTGTATTATGTTTGGGGGTTAAATTTGTTTTCGCTTCAGAGTTTCCAATATGAAGTTTCTAAAACGGCTGTTCCAGCCGGTTAGAATAAAAAAGATAAGAAAATGTCGATAAGTCTACCGATTGCAGAAACATTTTGCGAATAATGAAGTTTTAAAACATTGATTTGTTTTTGTTTTTCTCTTATTTCGCTTTATATTTATCAAACAAAATACAGAGTATTCATTGTGAAATTAAATTAAATTAAATGTGAATTTAACAGTTTGCAACATTGAAAGAGCGTTCTTGTTTTGACGGTTTTTTGCACGCGCTGTTCGGCGCTACATTGTGACGACACAAAAACAACACCTAAAATGTCTGTTCAGCGTTAATGACTGAATAAAAGATATTGGTGTGCGGATTTATTTTAGTAAGATATTAGTTAGACCATTTTCTATCATTTTAGATAGTTTTCAAAACAAAATTCAACAAAACGTTGTTTTTTATTTATCAGATTTTTCTGACAAAATGGCGCCGTCAATGTTTCGGTTCGCAAACACAGAGGGGGGAATAAGAACGGCAAGTTCATTGTTGTGAAATATATCACGCTTACGGCATTCTTTGTTCATATAAGAAAAATCACCGAAAGTGTTAGAAAGTGTAACTGATACTGGTGTGGAAACATCTCATTGACTCTATTAGGGTCGAACCCATTGGCTGGTGGTTTTAAAGCTCATGTTAATGATTGCTATCTTAATTTGCAAGAAATTGGCTCTAGTCGTTAACTAAAGGCAATGACCATTTATTTTCTTTATGATGTAAAGCATTTTGAGTGGTAATTTAATTTCAATTAGTTATACGAGTACGAATTAAGATTGATTATGAATTAAATGAATGCAAAGATAAAGAGTTTGTTAAATTTTTTATAGTAGAAATAATTAATGTTGATATGTGTTTGGTGGTATATATAAATCATCTTATCAAGAAATGATTTGAAATTATGATTCTATAACTTTAGATAGTAGTGCACAAATGTGGTAGTAATAATAATTGGAAATGCAATCACCATGAAGTTGACGATTTATTTAACGGAGATAGGAATACACAGGGGATAGCCTCGGAATTCTGTCTTGGAATATAAACGGGGTTTCTGACTATAAAAAACATGATAATGACCTCATAAACATTTTAAATAGGTATGACATAATTTTTCTTTATGAAATATGGACAAATATAAATAGTAATTTAGATATAAAAGGTTATATTTCATATAATTATTACAGAAAGTTTCAACATCGGAATTCAAGAAGATATAACGGTGGTATTGCTTTGTTATATAAAGAATATATAAAAGATGGTATAGAAATAATCCGATGTCATTATGATACATTACTCTGGATAAAACTTGATAAAAACTTTTTTAATGTTGAAAATGATGTATATATATATATGCGGTGTCTATGTCTGATGCGACGATTCCCCAGCATACACAGTATGTAATGTTGACTTGTTTGACGTCATACAAAATGATATATTTGAATTTGAAAATGCTGGTGATTTATTTTTGATTGGCGACTGGAATAGCCGGGTTGGTAAACGAAATGATTATATTGTTTGTGACAGTGTAAACTATGATATTGATTGTGATGGTTATGATCCAGATGTTCCCCTCACTCGGGCCTCTTGTGATAGTGGGTGTAACGTGTTTGGTCATCGTCTGCTTGACTTATGTAAATCAACAAGTCTGCGCATTGTAAATGAACGAGCAGACGATGATCGTAGAGGTGCATTTACCTTTATCTCGAGTCAGGGAGCGTCTGTTATCGATTATTTGCTCACGAAGGATTGTCAATGTTCGCAAATATGTAATTTTACTGTACATGATTTAAATGAGTGGAGTGACCACTGTTCAATTTCTTTTAACATAAAATGTAACTTGCCACGAAAAATTGAACGATTTTCACACGATGAATTTGTCTGTAGATACAAGTGGTCAGATGATTGCAAGAACGAATTTAGAGCTAAACTATTTGCTAAATTGCCCGTTTTCAATCCACTGACAAATTGTATATATGTTGAAAATAAAACGTCAGTAAATAATCTTGTTACTGATTTTACGTCAATTATACAAGATATTGCCAAACCACTGTTTTTTTAAATCACATATTGTTAAAAAGGATGTACCATTTTGTAATTTAAATAATGAAAAGAATAAAGACTGGTTTGATTATGAATGTGTTCAGGCGCAAAACACTTACTTAAACGCTTTGCGTAAATTTAATATGACAAAAAGCAATATTGATATGGAAGAATTGTGTATATTAAAACATAACGACAAAAAGACTGTAAAATTGAAGCGTAGTCGTAATAGAGCTTCGATCCGAGAGATTGAAATGTTGCGTTACTCGAACCCCAAAGATATTTGGAAATATTTTAAACGTAATAATAATGTTAAAAACAATACATGTATTTCTATTGACGATTTTTTCAAATATTTTTCAGAATTAGGTAATGATATTTTACAGTCTAAAAATATTGAATCTGAAAGCTTTGTGTCAGGGTACGATTTTGACGATTTGGAGCAAGGGGAGGTAATTTTGGATAAACCTTTTACTTTTACTGGCCTTGAATATTTTACTTATTATTTGTAAGAAATACAATTTAAAACCTAAAATCTTATGCCAGTTATTTGATTCTTTTGTAGGTTCTATTCTTTGTTATGCATCTGAAATATGGGGTAACAGTAAGTCAACGGAAATAGAAAGAGTACATCTCAGATTTTGTAAAAGGATATTAAATGTTAGGTTAAATACATGTAATGCAGCTGTTTACGGAGAACTCGGACGTTATCCATTATTTGTAACAAGATATGTAAAAATTGTAAAATATTGGTTAAAGCTACTACAAACTGAATAGATAATATTATTATAATATTATTTTGAAAGAAATATATCACATGTCTTATTTTCAATTTTGCCGTGTTGGGCTTTCTTTAGGGATTCTGTATTTATCTATTATAATGATTGTACAAGTGGTAAACGTAATTGGTTATCTAATATCAAAGATATATTGTACACTTATGGTTTTATGGATGTATGGGAGAATCAAGGTTGTGTTTGTCATAAATCTTTCATCTGCGAATTTAAGCAACGTGTAATAGATAACTTTTTACAAAACTGGCATTCTGACATTAATGGTAGCCCAGTTTTGAATTTGTATAATAATTTGAAGAGTGGGTTTAGTTATGAACATTATTTAGATCTTATACCAGGAAATCTTAGAACTTATATATGTAGAATACGTATGTCTTCACATGCATTACTGATACAAACCGGACGTTATGGTGTAAACAGAATTCCTAGTAATGAACGATATTGTATATATTGTAATCTTCGTGATATTGAAGATGAATACCATTTTATATTAGTATGTACCTGTTTTCTTGAAATTCGTAAAAAATATATTAAGAGATACTACAATGTTAGACCAAGTATGTTCAAATTTATTGAATTGTTAAATTGTAATTATAATAAGAAAATATTGTGAAATTTGGCTTACTATATCAGAGATGCTATGGCTAATAGAACATCCTTGTCTTATAATATGTAATAATGAATGGTTATTCCTCTATGTAGGAAGTAAATAAAATATTTCATGTTGTATTCTTCATCTATATTTTCATTGTTAACAGTATGTATGTTAAGATCTATAGCTATATTTATGTACATTAAATGTCATGTGACTATTGTATAGTATATTTAAATTGTACAAATTGTAAGATGATGTACACAAATCTTGAATAAAATTTCTGTTCTGTTCTGTTCTATTTAGATAATTTGTATTCGCTCGCGGGTGTTTCTGGAATTGGTGATTATTCTCTTACACGTGAAAACAAAACACCAGTAAATGCACTGAAAGAAACATCGAAGACACAAACATTGAATAAAACAAAAATGTATCGGTATGAGGCATTTGTTGACAAGTTATATTATTTCTGCAGATTACTACTGGATACTGGCTTGAAGAAATTAAGTTACTTTTAAAAAAGAAAGAAAACTACCTTACAGCTGCTGACATAACCCTTCCCATACAGCAAATGTATTGCAAAATATTTTCACATGATGCCTGAAATTGCAACATTACAGACATTGTGCTTATCATTCTATGGACAGATGAGGAAAGTTAGTTTTTCATGCTAAGGATACTTTGCATGATACCAAACCTTTGCTCAAATCTGTTCGTTGTTCGAGTCATGCCACGAATTACCAATCTGATGCGTCGGTTAATTGATGGAAAACGAAGAGATAAGACCGAGATATAGAGATTAGGGAGTGGTCTATTGTTTCCGATATTAAAAAGGAGGTAGACAACAAACGTTAAATACATTTAACATTCTATTGGACAGACATAACTTTTAAGTGGGATTTTGATGTTTGGTAGACGTTGCACGATTTAATATTCTATATTAGTATCTTTTACACTTATTTTTAATGTACAAATATAAGTAATAATTTGTTTCGTAAGCATCATACTTAAATTTGATATTATTTAATGTGTGTAGTTTGTATATATTTACGCTTGATAACTATATTAATTTAATTGAAGAAAAGCATGGAAAGCAATGCAAATAAAGTTAAAAGTTGACTTTACCAGGTGTGCCATTAAATTTGATTTCTAAGCATCAATAAGACGTATTGTTAATTATCTGATTTGTTCGTCACTCAATGAGCAGCAATGATAAATGGCGTTTCAATAAAACTTCTGTACTGTAGAAATTCCATTATGCATCTATGTAAAACGGAAATCAATTTAACATAAAAATTCAGTGTTAAGATAAGGCTGTGTTCCTGTTGACGAAACGACTGCCATTAACACCCGAAGCAGAAATAGTGCAATGATAAAATCACAAAAGAAATGGTAGCTAATTATTTATTTAGGTTAAAATGAGTTTTTTTCTTTTCTTTTTTTATTATAACTATTGTTGCAATAATCGCATTATTGGTAACGTTGATTTATAGACATTTCTAACTTATCAACATGACTATACATTTCTAGTAGGGAAAATGCATTACATGCTTTGGTAAACATTAAATAAATGATAAATATTATCTGAATGTTTTTCAATCCGATGAAAGATGTCAATAGATAAAAGTGTTTGCCAGAAACAAACGATACTCATTAAGATAGCCTGAAAGAGTCGTTGTATTGAAAGCAATAACCCACATATTGTATCCACTTAACGGTTTGTTTCTTAACCGTTTGATGTTAGAACACTAAATGCTCAGTGTAGGAATATTATTGTTTGTTTTACAACGCATATTCATTTCATACAAAACTGGCTGCTTTTGTAATTGTGCATGACAGTTTGATCTTGCCGATTTACGATCTATATACAAATGTAAAACTGGTAAAACTGCCTTTAACGCATTATAAGGATTGAACGAGAATTTATTGTACATTTGCAAAATACATAATTTTTATCAAAATTGTTCAAACAATTTGCTTAATATAATTAAGGAGAATATCAATATTCAATATCCATAATTTAGGAAATCTATCTATTCGTAATCAAGAAAACTAGTACAGACAACATTATAATTTCTGGGGATAAGGAAAAAATGTGTTCTGAAATATAATCAAGAAAAGATTTCACACAGATATAAACATCAAAATTATGTAACCGTTTCAGAGTTATATTAAAGTGTTTTACGCTGTATGGTTGGTGCCAGTAGTTTACAATTTTGTAATCTATTAATTTTACAATAAAGAATAATTTCACACAATCACAATGTAAGAAATGTGTTTGTAAACTTCCTCTAGAGCAAATACTTAAATAACAGCATAATATTGTTTACGTCTGATAAATAACAGAAAATAACGGGATGAATCACAACTCTTTTGAGAATCGATCATACAATTATGTATATATAATCATTTCATTAGGCTATAAATCACTTAGAATCGCTAAGAATAAATAAAATACCGTACCATATCTTATATACACTTCGTTAGTTATTGATAACCTTTTATTGGCTCACCAGAACCGAAAGTTAAGGGTGAGCTATTAGTATCAAAGGGCATACTCCGTCGTCATACGTCAACAATTATCTTCTTCTCTGAACTACTGGGCACATTTACTTTGCTAAAGCTAAAAATAGAGAAAAAAAACATTTGAATATAATTTCCTACTTAACTAATTGATGGATAATTACCAAACTTTGTCTGTAGCATTCTTATGTTGTCTCGTATAAAATTGCTCATATTAATGTTAAAGCTAAAAATAGAAAACCCATTGAAATCATTTTCTACTAAAACAATTAATGGATGATCACCAAACTTTGTATCATTCTTATAAAGTCTTTTATAAAGTTTGGTCACATTAATTTGATTGGCCCCTTACAGGGGCCTCTTAAGCTAAAAATAGAAATAATTTTAAACTCCTGCTTCTACAGAACTAATTGATGGATGATCACCAAACTTTGTCAGTAGTATTCTTAGGTAGTCTAATATCTTTTACTGAAAACAGTTGTTTCATGGCCCTCTTGATGGATAAAGTTCCGTCTTCTACTGATTTATATTCAGTTTCATTGATATATTTTACACTGTATGTTCATTTATGATCCCAATACATTTATATCTTTTTGAGAAGAAATCTAATTTAAGTAATATATTTAGAAAATCCATTCATTTAATCATTCACTCGAACAATAGCAAAGATTTTTTTATCAAGACGTTAACTAACTACACAAGTGAACGAGATAACCAACGATCTTTGTTTTATGCATGTTGATATCTAAAGCTTACAATGTATATGTTTATGTTGGTACATTTATATACATCTAAGGGATATGAATTAGTGAAACTACTTATACTTAGCAAAAGTGCCACTTGACCATTGTAAAAAGTTTGTAACGTTTGCCTTTTAACATTTAATAATATATAATTAAAAGTAACGTAAAAAGTGAGAGGCTTTAGAATTCCTCAAATGAGACCCGATTAAAAAGCTAATTTCCGATGCGTGAATACTTTTTGTGTAGATTACTGATTAAGGTCATGTGACGCAAAACAACCTTGTCTTCTAAATAATAATAAAAATAATAACCAGCAATGTTTGCTGTAGTTTCGTACGATCTCCCGTTAGGGCCATCGCGGCACACACATAACTAGAAACAACGAAAATAAGATGTCAAAAGTCAAAATAACGAAACCACAATAGTGAAAACTCGATAAAATAACCAACGTCGTGGTTTCCTTGTTTTATTATTTCGACTTTTCACCATTGTACTTTTGACTTTTTTTCTCATCGTATTTCGACTTTTTACCAGCAAGGTTTCGTTGTTTCGAGTAATGTGTGTGCCGCGATTTAATCATCGCGATTTCGACTTTTCACTATAATAGTGTTGCCTTCCTGTTTAGCACAGAGATCATAATAATGGATGACGGTTTAAGAACATATTCGTAACAAGGAAAAAATGACTGTTTTAACAACAATAATTGTAAATGGCTTTGGATCATGATGTTAGCATAAGGTAAGTACATTGTACGTTTTGCCTAATTAAAACGTTAACTGTTCCTGACTACCGATGACATCTTTATATACATGTAGATTGCCATTAAGTAGTTAGGCGGAAATACAATAGCAAAACTGGACACTAATGCGTTTTATATATACATGTAGTATTTAGTTCCAGGTTTTAACGATAGTTTTTTTTAAACTAAATTCCACTTCAACTAATAACATGTTGTGCTTAAAGATATTTGCTATCTCCAGACTTTCTACGAGTTATTAAAGGGCTACAGTGTTATTGTGCAAATTTCCCATAGGAGACTATAACAAAATTTAACGTCAACTTTGTGACATTGTCTATTTAGTATTACATTTACTGAATTTAACTATACTATTTTGTAACATTTACAAAATATATATTGATAAGTGTAATAACGAAATATTCATAATTCTTTTGCACTCGTTGAGGATTAATTTGGCCTTTACTTTGTTTCAAATAAAATGTTGCCCCTACTTGATTCTTTGAGATGATTTGTCATCAGATAGTATTTATCGAATTGGTTATTTAGTTTCTTACGGTAGAAGATCCAAAGAGGTTTTCATAAATCAAACTTAAGATTTCTCCTCAAGTATTGATTTTCCACAAGTTTAATACTCCGGAATATTCATACTTAAAATTATTTATATTTAATGTTATGTATAATTACAAAAATAAATTTGTTTTTAAATATATGCAGTGATCTGTCCAAACACTAATACTTTGCAACTGTAACAGAAATGATGTGTATATTGCTTTCTACCACAATTTGATGTTTGTCTTTTAAAATGCATTACAATAACTTCAAACACACGAATCTTATTTAGATTGTAAATCGTCCAGAATCTGGCACCATTCACTATTTATGCTATTATATTAGATTTTTATTTCACCAGCGTTAGCGCCATATTTCTGAATCTTTACTTAAATTGTGTTTTGAAACTGAATTAATTTCCGCCGTTGAACCTAATTTGATTCACAGTAGGATAATTAAACAGAAGTGAACATCCATGGTAAGAAACTTAAGATGAAACGGAAAACCGCATTTGATGCAAGTGTTCTGGTTCGATGTGAAGAAAAGGAATGACTGAGTCAACTTATGTTGTTATAGAAAAAAGTCTACTTTAAGACATATTTTGATTGATATAGGGAAATATATTCTGTAAAGCGAATTTCCCTGGTTGACATCAATATACAAGTAGGCTAGACAATTGCATTACACTAGTTTGGTTCTATCCCTTACAGTATGCTATTTGATATAAATCATGCGACGAGAGACACAACTAGATAAATGGATAAATAAAAGGTTTTTGGCTATTCATTAACTAATAGGGAAATGTTTAGTATTCGTTTCATATTATTTGCAAAGTCTTAAACTTGTTTTTCATGATCCCTTACTTCCAAATTTACTACCTTACTTTCAAACTTACTTTCACTTTTCCTTTACGCTGTTGCGGACTTTTTAAAATACTTACATCATTTATGGTGATAACGTCGACATATTTGACATTTCTTGTCCTCGTTGATATAATTATGCATATTTTAGTTGAAAGATTGATTTTCTTTTATCTTGTATATTAAACTGCTTTTTATTGTTTTCATATGTTTTCTTACAAAGGCATATTGTAACGGCTATGATATTATTTCTTCATTTTACAAATAGGTAATTCTACATAACGACCAAGATAATGATAATAAAAAATGCATTTACAATATAATAGTGAGAATATCATCTAATAATGTGAAGGCTACTATTTCATTAACAATTTTTGTCCGGTTTTGACTTTCGTAGTGGTATAATACAAATTCTCAGTGGCTTCCCGTTGCCTATTTATTATATATTCTGAATTTAGATGTCTTGAACTAAATTTGATAAATATCAATTACAAATAAATCAAATCTTACGAGACAATCGGTCTCCGCTATCGATAATTGTTCTACGGTAAATCTAAGGTTGTATAGTAATTGCGGATTGATTGGTAATTAAGCGAAATCATTGGAAAATGTTGCAGCTAACAAACTGATTTTCACCCAACATCCAATTTTCCTGTAACACGATAATTTTAACATTACAAAGTAGTTTATTCTTTTATTCCATAAGGCAATATGCCCATGATGGCATTACAAGCATGTTATAAATGGCGAACAATGACAAGCAAAAAATGTACCTAAAACATCAATAATTGGAGAAGTTCGAACATGAATATTACAAACATAAGAACATACACACACACGCGCGCACGCATTCACGCTCGCACGCACGCACGCACACACACACACACACACACACACACACACACACACACACACACTCACGCGCATATATATATATATGTACATACATATAAGTCTTACGGATGTAATGCGCAGATCATATTGATATACATGTATTCATAAATTATATTTGATACATTAAACCGATCTCAGTCATTGTGTCTAAAACGACCTCAATATCGAGCTATTGGTCTTGACGAGACGAAATTTAAGACCAATATTAAGGAGATATCGTAAGTATTTCATAAGTATTTCAACTTAATATTTTCATTAAAGTAATAATACTTAACATTTAATAAGGATGTAATCTTAAAATGCATCGAGAGTTGGAGAGAAAAAAAAAATAATTGTATCTACGCATTACTTCCGTACAACACATTATTTCAATAATAATAATAATAATTGTATCTACGTATTACTTCCGTACAACACATTATTTCGCTTTTCAAAAGCTTTAGATACATAAATTCCAAGTTTCCTAACAATTTTTACATTTTCTATTGTTAACAATTCAATAAATTTAATCATGTTTGGATGCTTCCAATATCTTTTATGTATATATATTTTCCTTAAATCAGTGTACAGTGAACATTCAAGAATAAAATGATATTCGTCTTCTAACATATTACATATAGTACATTTTCTTTCATCAATTGGTGTTCTTAATGGTCTAGTCCATCTACCTGCCTCTATTTGCAATCTGTGAGAAGACACTCTTAATCTTATCAATGAAAAACAAAACTTATTAACTGTAATGTGATCTAGATAATCTTGAAACTTGAAAACTGCTATATTTCTATAAAATAATGCTCGTGGTGAACTTTGTATCCTATCATGCCAGTTTTGAACAAAATTATCTTTCAATCTTTGTTTTACTAATTCTAGAAATATGTCTGCATTTCCTACATTTTGTTGTAACCAAACTTCATAAAAACCTAAAACACATAATACATTTTTTTCAATCGTGAACACCAATTAACTTTAGTTGGATTATTTTCAAAATCGTTCTTAAGCAATTGATATATCTTATAAATGTACCTATTCTCGTTACTTCTTAAAATTTTTATCCAGTATTTAATGATATTAAACAAATGTCTACACTGAAAAGATATTCTTCCAAGTTCGCCGTAAATAAAGTCATTTTGGGTTGTTTTCTTAACACCTAAAATCTGTTTACAAAACTGCAAATGTGTTCTTTCAATTGACTGGCTTAAACTAAAACCCATAACTTCACTACCATAATGTAATATACTTTTAGGTGCAATTAAAACATCAAATAACACTAACTTATGTCTAGGTTTAATGTATGTAAACTTATATAAATATTTATTTAATTTAAAAATGGCTTTCTGGGCCTGATCTGATAATTTAGTTTGTGCAGTAGTAAAAGAACCGCCACACGTAAAAACAATACCTAGATATGTAAACTTATTCACAACTTCAATTAAATTTTCATTATAATAAAACATAAGGTTATCAGGAAGTCTTCCACCTTTCTTGAAAATCATTATTTTTGTTTTCTCTACATTAACTTTTAACTTCCAATTGTCACAATAATCACTTAATAAATTGATACAAGTCTGTAATTCAACTGCTGAGTTAGCAAAAATAACAATATCATCAGCATATAAGAGCAAAAATAATTTAAACATGCTTATATCAAGGCCTTCAACATCACTATGTATAAAACTATCTTCAAGGTCATTTAACAACATAGAAAAAAGGAAAGGTGATAAACATTCTCCTTGTCTTACACCAAGAGCACATGTGAATTCAACACTTAATTTGTTTAAATATTTAACCCTTGATTTCACATTTTCATACATTGACTGAATAATATTCAAAATTTTACCACGTAATCCTAGTTTTATAAGCTTATACCACATATTTTCTCTGACTACATAATCGAATGCTTTGCTAAAATCAACAAATAAACAGAATAATTGTTTTCCTTGATTAATGAAATGCGAAATTAAACCATTTAATACAAAAACATTATCTATAGTGCTCATTTCAGACCTAAAACCAGCTTGCGCTTCAATATATACATTATAATATTCAGCCCAACATTTCAGCCTATTATTTATTACACTTGTAAATAATTTTCCCAAGTTACTTAATAATGTTATCCCCCTGTAGTTTTCAACATCATCTAATTTGCCCTTTTTATGTAAAGGAATTACGTTACCTTCGGACCAGCGCTCCGGAAAATATCCTAAATCAAATTTTTTATTAAATAACAAACAAATATATGGTGCGAGCACGTCTCTGCCTGCAATAAAAAATTCATTAAGTAATTAATCCGGTCCGGCTGAGCGATTATATTTTAATTTCTTAATTGCTGCTATTACCTCGTCCGAAGAAAGTTCAATATTTAGCTCCTCAAACATGACCTTAAACTCATTGTTTTTATATTTGTTATTAAAGTCTAAAATATCCTCGTCTGGTACAAAAAATCTATTTTCCGGATTATTTACAGCTTTAAAATATCTCTCAAAAACTGACAGCGGAATATTTGCATTTCTTATACCGGAAGCTTCCTTAAGCATGTTCCAATAAAGTCGTGCATTTTTTAGCCTGCAATTTTCAAATTCATTTGTTTTCTGCTTATCATAATCATACCTACATTTTCTCAATAAAAGTTTATAATCTGATCTTGCTTTTACCATATTTATTCTATTAACATCACATGGATTATTACGGAAATTATTCAAACAACTTAAAAACACATTTCTTTTGTCGTGACATGCCTCTGTATACCAGGGATTATCACTTTTAGTTGTAACATTACATTTTGTATTTACAATCGGTTTAACACTCTTTTTAAACAACGGTGACGCAACACTATCTATTATACTTTCAAAATCACACAAGCACGCGTCAATATTGCTATTATCAGTGCATAACACTATATTTTCAGCTATGCTAATTAATTCATTATGTACATCGTCACTGTTTAAACGACTTACAAATTCTTCACTTAATTCATGATTCCAAGTATATTTAGCATTTAAACTCTCAAAACTATCATTTTCACAAATATCAGCTTCTGTGGGTAACATTTTATCAAACAATAACGAAAATTCAATTAAACAATGGTCAGATAAAATATTTGGTTCATTTACATGAAAATAATCTACATGCTCAAAAAGTTCAGGCTTACATAAAACGTAATCTATCACGCTCGAGCCTCGATTATTAACAAAAGTATACTGACCAACATTCGAGTCATTCCCTAATCTTCCATTCATTATCCTGTAACCGGTTTGTTTACAAAAATCAATCAAGTGTAGACCGTTATTGTTAACATGACCTTGATCTTTTGACCTTCTAGGTAAATCAGTATCACAAAAATAATCATCTGGTAACATTTCAAGATGCGAGATATCATCATCAGAGACAAAATCTTTCAAAATAGATGTGCGTGCATTATAGTCACCACAAAGAATAAAATGTGCATTACCATTACAATGATTTTCTACATTAATACATGAATCTAATAAACGATCAAAAATATTATCTTCAACCAACGACTGCCTACTGCTATCATCGGGTAAAACATAGCAAAGTCCCACATAAATATCTTTTGAAATGTTCAATACTTCTGAGCTTAATTTCACCCATAATATGTCATCCTTACTTTTAAAAAACAAAGTATCTGTACCAACCAAATGACTTTTAATATAGATAATCATACCTCCCGAATTTCGTTTACACGTCTTTTTCACAGTAGTTCTATTTAAAACAAAATATTCATAGCCATTCACATCTAAATCAGAATAATTGTCTGTCCATGTTTCAGTTAATAATATTATATCGTGTTCATCAAATATGAGTTTTAGATCTTTTAATTTCAATTTATTTGTTCTTTTTGATATTAACCCATTGATATTCAGGAGCCCAAAACGAATTCGAAACTTCTCCGTGTTGTCCTAGTTGTTGGCATGTGTACAAGCACGTGGGTCATTGTCACTCTGTTTACCTGTTGTGCTATTTTTAGTACTGGGTGAAATCCCATTTCTATTTCTGGATACACTTCTACTGTATGGATTAGCCGACTGAGAACGCTTTACACTGCGACATAGTGTTTTCACTTTATCATAATATCAAACAAACTTATGTGTGTTATTGTTCATGTAATAGAAAAAATGGACAAATAAATTATTGTCAAAACCACTTAATACAAAAAATGGTCACATTTCGATTTGTTTAAGACTGTCTCAAATGTTATCTATTGTCAATATGCCCTAGCAAAGGATGACATTCTGCATGATTCTAGGATTGTAATAAATTTTGTTAGAAGCCTTTCAATATCATTCTTTATACATTGGCGCTTGTAGAGCTTGACACATTGTTTAATTAAAACACGAAAAAAAAAAAAACAAGATAAAAAGTAAGGGCGTTGTTTTAACCCCCACGAGTCCCTGCAACACATGACAACCTACAAGGATCCAAACAGGACATTTAAAAAACAAGCCATGGTATAAGGCAAAGCATGAACGGAGTGGATACTCCAATAATATATAATGGCAAATAATAGAAACCGGCAAGAAAATCAAAGAAGACGATTAATTCATTGGCCCACAAACGTAAAGGGTTATTGGAAGGGTACTTGTGGGTCGGAGAAGGGAAACGCGCAAAGAGCATACAAACAGCATCCCCTCGACAGACATATATGTTGTGTGTTTTTTTTTAATTTGTGTCTATAACTTGTTGAATATATAGCATTAAAATGGTGGCAGTTTTGTTTAGTGTGTAAAATCTGTTTTATTCATATATGAATGCCTTTCCATGTTGCTCTGTATTGTTAATAATTTATTATTTATTTTTATTTTCTTTATATATCTGTTAAATAGCATACTGTTTTACTTTGAATTATGCTCTTGTCACAGATGCATTTTTGATATGTATAATAAAATTTACCAAAGTTATAGAATGTATTTGTTTTTAGTTGTTTTTAAATTTTGATTTGAAATTCTGGAAACAAAGTGATCCCTCGGAAGCATTAATCACAACAAAATTGCAAGAGAATTGCAGACTCGGTTTGATTGAGTCTGTACATGAGGGATAATGAATAAGTGCAACATCCCTCACGCCCCCTAGCACCGGCTTGAGCGGTACTCAATTCTCAACACTTAATAGTGCTGGCATCAATGATCCCGAAGGACCAGAAAATATAACAACACTGAAGTGAAGTACGGGGCAACTTTTTACAGCCTTTTTGAAGCCTTCTTTATGTATCAAAAATGTAGTTTTATCGAAATTCTATACATAGTCATAAGAAAATGCTGTGTTGCTGAGACGGGAAACGATATTAAGTAATGAATGTCATATACGATATTAGCAATTGCGTTTGAATAATGTCTTAGTGAGTTTCCAAGCCGTTTAACGCCCTGGTGCCGATGCGTTAGTATATTCGTTTCGTGAATGTTTTCTTTCGTTATCAAGGATTTTATAGAATATTAATAATAATTAAGAATATTAATTTTAAACATTTGAAATAGACTAGCATTTGATTAGACTGAAGTGGAAAACATAAATGTACTTTTGTTTATATTCAAATTTTCATTTTAGTACGACAGGTATTGTGAACTTAAATACACAAATACATGTATAAAACTATACTCATAAAAATAAGAGAAGAAAAAAACAATAACCTTAATTTTACCAATTAATTTGGAAAAGTTAAAAAAAAGGAATAAAATAAATTTATGCACGGAAAAAAAATTTCTTTCTTTATAAAAGAAACCAAAATAAAAATTGATAAATGGGATAAAACCATATATCACCAACTTCGTTTCCTCTCGTCTGAATATTGGTAACAATTTGCAATACAAATAGGTACAAACATTATCTTTATGAAGGTCAGATAAAAAAGGTATAATTATGTTAAGTGCGATGTACTTAAAATAATAACTGTCAAATATTTGGTACTTGTACACAGCTTACCTTTTTTAAAGAAATGTCTTGTTGAACGTATCGTCGTTAATTTCATGAACGTATAACGTACTTTTCTGCGTAAGCAGGTGATACTTCTAAAACTGGTGCTAGGTGGCGTGGACGGTTCCCTGTGCTGATCTACGAGACAAACACAAAATTTATATTTTTAGGCTTTAGAGGGATCACTTTGTTTCCAGAATTTTGTACTTCACAACAGCAGGTGTCAAGTGCCGTGTGGCAGCCGTAAAAAGTTGCCCCGTACTTCACTTCAGTGTTGTTATATTTTCTGGTCCTTCGGGATCATTGATGCCAACGCTATAAAGTGTTGAGAATTGAGTACCGCTCAAGCCGGTGCTAGGGGGCGTGAGGGATGTTGCACTTATTTATTATCCCTCATGTACAGACTCAATCAAACCGAGCCTGCAATTCTTATGTTATTTTGTTGTGATTAATGCTTCCGAGGGATCACTTTGTTTCCAGAATTTTGTACTTCACAACAGCAGGTGTCAAGTGCCGTGTGGCAGCCGTAAAAAGTTGCCCCGTACTTCACTTCAGTGTTGTTATATTTTCTGGTCCTTCGGGATCATTGATGCCAACGCTATAAAGTGTTGAGAATTGAGTACCGCTCAAGCCGGTGCTAGGGGGCGTGAGGGATGTTGCACTTATTCATTATCCCTCATGTACAGACTCAATCAAACCGAGTCTGCAATTCTTATGTTATTTTGTTGTGATTAATGCTTCCGAGGGATCACTTTGTTTCCAGAATTTTTTAGATCTTATAAGAGTCTTTTTAAATTTGGTAAGAGGAGATGTTGTTTTAGGAAATGGTCGATAACACTGAATGGCAGACGACGCACACACTGCATTCATATAATTTCACCATTGAGCACTTTGTGTTTAGGTGAACTACAAAAATATTTTTATTCCCATAGTGTTCTTAAATATCTAGCTTTTAGGTTTCATAGAAACATATATGCTAATCTCAAAATATTTTTTACACAATTGTTGCATAATAAATGATAATTTTGTTCGTAGGATATACTTAAGAACGATGTTTCTTAGCTGTCAATATTTCAGTGAATATGGACATATGTACAACGTAGAAATATAGTTACCAATTACTGTCATGCATTTAATAAACGAGGTCTCAATGGGAAATTTTGATGCTTCTTAGAGCCTTAAAATTTGATTTCATACAGTGAAATATGACATCTTATCATCCTTTGTCGGATTAAATGTTTCTAAATTGTAACACAAGGTACAAGGTTTTTGTCTATGATATACGATAATATGATGCTTTCATACATATTGAAGACAAACGATCAAAACAATGTATTGTGTTGAAAAAGTATGTCTATGGTATTACCAATATTTTTATTAAATAATTTAATTTGTATTGTAAAATCATTCGTTTATTGCCAATCAATTGTTTTTGTTAACGTAAATTTGGTTATACTGTCGTATTAATGGTTTTACCTTTAACTACGCTAACGTATTTTAAATCATGAATGTAAACGATATGATTTATTAAAAATTGAAAATGATTAAGATATTTCAATTTGCAATATTTATAGTTAGAGATATATAAGAAAGGAAACAGCTCATGAATTTTCCGTATAAGTAATAGAAAGAGCACCGAAACACGAGGCTATCTGATTTGTACGAGGGGGCGTAGCCCCCGAGTATTAATCAGATTGCCGAGTGTTTTGGTGTTCTTTCTCTTTTGTATCATAGTCAAACATAAAAGCACGTTCCCTGTTGTCACAATATGAAACCCCGGCAAAAATGAACCAATGAACGAACATCTGAATATGACATTTCTGTCGCTTTCCCTTTCTCTGCCGTCACAATATGTAAACCCCAGCAAAAATGAGCCAATCAATGGGCATGCTCTGGAGTGCGGGTAACTAATACCCGCATTCCAGTTAACGCACTGTGCATGTATATGTATATAATTTAACCCTGACACATTTTCAACAGAAAGATCTCCAAACTATGATACAATATATATTTGTCTCTTTAATAAATAAAGATGTATGATACAATTATTTAATTCAATAAGCAACCGTTAAACTTTATTTCCACCTTTTTATAAAGTATTTTGTAGGCAAGGGGTTATTATATGTCAAGTGGGTATACTGTTCTGTTCTTATAGCAAAATTACAACCAGACCTTCTTAACGTGAATGCATAGAAAACATAACTTTGTATTCACATTGAAAACATGAAAGTGTAGAATAATGGATAGTTTTTATATTTGTCCCAATTTTATTCCAAAGAAACTATCACCGGCTATAACATCATCATCACGTGAACTTTACTTTCAAACGGTATGTCTCGTCTGTCTGCATTTACTATAAATTTGAACAAATGTCATTTGTTTACTGTCATGTTTTTGACATACGAGCACTCGAGGGAAAGTTCAGACATTTAATAAGGTCGATGAGAGATCGCTACCGCCTCTGGTACTTGAAACTTTTTTATGGGGATATATATTTTTAATGCAAGGATGGCTGTCTTACGATAACAGGCCGTTTCTAATAATTTTGAACTACATTATGTCAAATGAGTAATAGTAAATCAAATGAATTGAAATTACATATAGTCGTAATCTCACCCTAAAGAACGTGTTCAGTATCGCGCTTTCCGGTTGCAGTACATTATTTTCAACATAGAAGATTATTTGTGGGGAAGACAGGTAGTTTTTTATTACTTCGGTCTATACTACAAGTTTCATAAGGATGATTTTGTGCTTCGCCTGTAAGGAACTTGATCCGGCATCTAGTCATATATTTTCCGCTGTATCATTTACATGTATATTGGCTCATGAATGTATAAAATTGACAATTTGAAAATACAAATCAAGAGGAGACCAACGCATTTTTCCCCATTTTC